>NC_141003.1:51746105-51901105 GCF_052327205.1 Somniosus microcephalus
TGGTCGGGCCTCGTTCGCTGCCGCTGCTTTTATCTCCCGCCGGTCGCGCCTCTGCTCTCTCCCAGGTCCAAGCTCTCTGGTCGGGCCTCGTTCACTGCCGCCGCTTTTATCTCCCGCCGGTCGCGCCTCTGCTCTCTCCCAGGTCCAAGCTCTCTGGTCGGGCCTCGTTCGCTGCCGCCGCTTTTAAGTGCCGCCAGTCGCGCTGCTGCTCTCCCCCAGGTCCAAGCTCTCTGGACCTCAAACAGGCATTGCCCCCTTATTTGCATATGCAAAGAACGAAACGCCTGCCTCAGGTGTGGGTAAAGGATGCCTCTTGTTTGTCCTTACCCAATATGGCGGGCGGCACACATCCATCCGGAACTGCACGCATGTTTCCTGCCCGCCATATCATGGATTTAGTAGTCCAAGTAGTGCCCAAAAAACAGGCACTGTGAAGTTCAATTTCTAGGGCATTACCTTCAAAAGGGCATTGGCGAGTTGGGATAATTTCAGGACTTAGGCTCCCAGGGTTCTAATTTACTCTTTCCACAAGAAAAGGTCAATAATCTATACATTGTAGAAATTAAAGTTAAACCAATATCAGCATCAAGATGGTGGATGAAGCCTGGAGCATGACGCAAACTAGAGAAGCTACACACAGTTAAATATTTACAGAGTTTAGTAAATATATGGAACAGACTGCTTGGGAAGGTGCATATTGTCAGCAAATAAAAGAGGGAACTGAATATTTTTTATGGTAGAGACTAGAAGTGGTATTAGAGATATAGTCGGTGCACGGTACTTTTTGATTTCTGAGACTGGCCTGCTACACAGCTGTGCTCCTTCTAGGTCTATATACTCATTCCCATGTTTCAACATTCCCTATGTGTTTCAAACTTCTTATAACAAAAGCAGAATACCCAAACAGAAATGCTTACTTGGGTACTATTTCTTTCCCATTTGCTGTCTTCACAGAGCGGGGAGAAGTCAATAGGCTTCTTTGTATATCGAATAGGAGTGTTCGCGATCGCACATGAATAACTCAGGAGCTCAAGTTCACAAATTTTATGGCCATGATTTATTAGATGTGGAGGAGGCATTAGAGGGTGAGGCACAGGTCACAGGTGATGAATGGAAAGAAGTGAAGGTGGCTGCTAAGGCGCAGCTGGTGAAAGGCCGAGGCCAATGTGGTGAACAATCCTTACCAGTTGCCTTACTTTGTAACAGGTGCCCCATGTTGAGCAGGCACTTACCTCCATAGCCACATCACTGCAAGGGATGGACCAATGAGAGTCTGCAGTGCCATCTGCCATTGAGTCAGGAGTCTGAAATAGAGCAGTTAATGCTGCATCAATGAACGCTTTTAAAAGAAAAGTTGGATGAATATTTGTCGGGAATGGGAATGGCGTGTTGTAAAGACATATGCAAAAAGAGATAACTGCATGCTGTGTGAAATGTAATGTTTTCGAAGGGGGTGATTTTGCCAATGGGGACATGATGGCGGTGGGACTACTGCTTGTCGGGTTTTAGTCCCGCCTCCATCGACGTCCGGCCAACCCATGCTATTTTCCCTTGATTGACCTTGTTAAGCCGGCCCAGCGGGTTTAGCAGGCCAATTAAGGGAAAGCCGGTGACAGAGAATGTCAGCGTATGACGTTTCATCTGTCAAGATTTTTTGACAGATGAACTGTCATCGTTTGACATCTTTGAGAAGCTGTCAAACACTGACGTTCTCTGTTGTTTGGTGAGTCCTTGTATTCAGGAATCACCAAACCTATTTCCTGAACAGAAAGCAGATGGCTGTTGCACTGGAGAATGCAGCAGCCATTCGGTCATTGAGATGCCGGAGCCTCCAGATCCCCAACGATTGAAGCCTGCAGGAAGAAACAAAGGTAAGGAAACTTTTTTTTAACACTTTTCACTCACCTCACATACTTACCTCTCCACACTTGCACCCATCACTCACCTCCACAACGCACTTTTAGAACCCTCTGACCCCCGCAGACCCACTGTTCACCTCGCTGACCCTGGCGGGGTTTCCCGACATCGGGAAGCCCGCACTTGTGTTGGAAAAATGGGGATAATCCTCTTAACTGCCTGTTAACTACCTGTTAACAGGCAGTTAAGTGGCTGTAATCCCCTTCCTGCCTTGAGGAGACGGGTCCCAACGCGGGTTGGATGCCTGCCTCCTGGGAAGATGGCACGGAGGCGGTTGGGGGCGGGCTCGGTACCCGTTCCCAGTTTCTGCCATTTTTCCCGGCAGTCCCGCCACCATACCCACCTCCCCAGGGCTGGCAAAATCGCCCCCTGAGTGTCTGGGGCCTTGGACATGGTGTGTCAAGGAAGGCAACTGCTCTGGAACGCATAATGGGTAGAAAATAAGTTTATAGAGTGAAGTTAGAGAGCACAGAAGTCTTGGAGAAATTGTACTGGTGTACCAATGAGCAAGTTAGCCTAAATCTAGTGCAGGCTCCAGCAATACAAATTGAACATGTGATAATTAACTCTGCCTTTAAACTTCTGTGACCAGTTTCATTTTGCAGTTAACTCATCCAAAATCCTAGTGGTAGATGAACCTGTCACAATTCTGTACTTTCTATAGCACTAAAGGAAAGACTGTGGGCTGGATTTTCCAAGCCCCAAGGAGGTGGGCATGGAGGCGGGACAGCCGGTAAAATCGGAGAAATTGGGGGCGGGTGGCAAACCCGCCCCCATCCCGCCTCCGTGCCCTTTTGCCAGGAGGCGGGAGGATGTGCAACTTCGGGTCCCGTCTCCTGGAGGCGGGAAAGGCTTTTAATCCTTTTAACTGCCTGTCAACAGGTAGTTAACAGGCAGAAAAAGGAATTAGTGCCATTTTACCTTCACAGGTGAAGGCTTCCCGACCTCGGAGAACCCCGCCAGGTTGGAGGAGACGTGGAGGAGGTCGGAGGCAGTCGGAGGCACCTGGAAGTAAGGTGTAGAGGTGAGTGATGGGTGCAAGTGTGGAGTGGTAAATATGCAAGGTGAGTGACAAGTTTTAAAAAGTGTTCACTTACCTTTTTTTACTTCTGTAGCCTTTATCCGTGCTGGATCGGGAGAGCAGACATCCACCTTGTCAATTTCAGATAATGGCTGATGGACCCCCCATCCATGAGACATCTGAAATTTACTTTTTTTACAATGTTTTTTCAGTCCTCACCACAAAAACGAATCTAACTCAAGAGAATGTCGGTGTTTGACAGCTTCACAGAGCTGTCAAACACTGTCATTTCTTCTTTCAAGAAGTCTTGACAGATAGCACGTCTGATGTTGACATGATCTGTCAGTGACTTTTTCCCGAATTGGCTTGCTGAGCCCGCAGGGCGGGCTTAACAATCTCAATCAGGGGAAAATTCCACTGAATGGTCAGACGAGGATGGAGGCGGGACATTGACACGACAAGCAACAGTCCCGCCTCCAAGTCACCTCCATTCACAAAATCCAGCCCTGCAAGTCAGGTGGGCAAGCTCTAGTAAAACAAACAAGAGAGAGGGGGAAAAAATTGGACATCGTCAGAAACCTGCCGATGTCACCGCGGCCTCGGGTTTACGGCCGTTGAAAATGACCGCAGCGCTGCCCGGCAGAAATTCACGCTGGGGGCTGGAGAATTATAGCGCAGCGCTAACATACAGTGTAACGCCCCCCTGGTGGCCTCCGACCCGAAGTTCCCATCCAGCAGTGGCGTTGCAACTTCTTACAGACTCTGGGAGCAAGGCTGTGGAGTTCGCAATGAATTGTGGGCAATTAAAAGGGCTACGAATTAAAGGGGCAATGTGTTCAAAACTAATACAAATTAAAATCAAGTGAAAAATATTCATTTTTCAGCCCGTACTGCCTTGCAAAAAAAAACATTAAAAATAAGTCCCAATTGGCAGTCTTCAGCTCTTAAAGTGGGGTTCCGCAGGGCTCAGTACTAGGTTCCTTGCTTTTTGTGGTATATATCAATGATCTAGACTTGAATATAGGGGGTATGATTAAGAAGTTTGCAGATGATACTAAAATCAGTTGTGTGGTTGATACTGAAGAAGGAAGCTGTAGACTGCAGGAAGGTATCAATAAATTGGTCAGGTGGGCAGAACAGTGGCAAATGGAATTCAATCCGGAGAAGTGTGAGGTAATGCATTTGGGGAGAGCTAACAAGGAAAGGGAATACACGTTAAATGGTAGGACACTGAGTAGTGTAGAGGAACAAAGGGACCTTGGAGTGCATGTCCACAGATCCCTGAAGGTAGCAGGCCAAATAGATAAGGTGGTTAAGAAGGCATACGGAATGCTTGCCTTTATTAGCCGTAGCATAGAATACAAGAGCAGGGGGGGTTATGCTTCAACTGTATAAAACACTAGTTAGGCCTCAACTAGAGTACTGCGTACAGTTCTGGTCACCACATTACAGGAAAGATGTGATTGCACTAGAGAGGGTACAGAGGAGATTTACAAGGATGTTGCTGGGAGTAGAGAATCTTCGCTATGAGGAAAGACTGGATAGGTTAGGTCTGTTTTCCTTGGAACAGAGGAGGCTGAGAAGAGACCTTATTGAGGTGTATAAAATTATGAGGGGCATAGATAAAATGGATAGAAAGGATCTATTTCCCTTAGCAGAGGGGTCAAAAACCAGGGGGCACAGATTTAAAGTAATTGGTGGAAGTTTTAGGGGAAATTTCTTCACCCAGAGGGTTGTGGGGGTCTGGAACTCACTGCCTGAAAGGGTAGTAGAGGTAGGAACCCTAATCACATTCAAAAAGTACTTGGATATGCACTTGGGATGCTCTAACCAGCAGGGCTACAGACCAAGAGCTGGGAAGTGGGATTAGGCTGGAAAGCTCTTTGTTGGCCGGCACGGACACGATGGGTCGAAATGGCCTCCTTCCGTGTTGTAACTTTCTATGATTCTATGATTCTAATTGTCTTCCGCACCTAAAACAAAAAGGTGAAAGTGCTTCAGCACTAACACAAATGGCTCAGCAAGCCAGGGAAGGGGCAGCCAAGGTCTCGCATGCAGCACTCCAGCTTTGTGCAGGTGATCAACACTGCAAGAGCGGTCCTGTACCCACAGGGGCCAAGAGGCCCTTCAGAAAGAACGATGCGGGACCAGATCACCAAGGCCGTCACTGCCAGCAGTGTCACCCCCACCACCTGGCTCCAGTGCCCAAAGAAGCTTCATGACCTCAGGCCACTGGTCAAGATCAGCGAGTGCATCTTCAAAAGCCATCTCCTACCAAATGTATCACTAGCCTCACACACTGTTCAATGCACAATCCCGCCACCCTGCCCCCCCCAATCACTCACCTACCAACAATCTGTACCAATCATGAGGCATATCTCCCATTCCTAGCCTCACCTCACCCCCTTGGAGGAGACGGTGCAGGCCATTCTTGACAGGTGTATGGCTGAGCCCTTGGCCAGCCGCGGGGCAGATAGGATACAAGGTGCTGGTATCCTCATACATTATCCTCCTTCTGGCGTGCACCTCTTGCTTCCCCGCCCTCCCATCACCACAACTCCACCCTTATGCATCCCTTATTTCACACACCCAAAAAATGCAGCCTGCCCAGCCAGTGGAGGAGGAAGAAGAAAGAAAGAAAAAGAAGAAGAAGGAAGAAGAAAGAAGGAAAAGAAGATTGATTTGACACTCCCAGCCACCAGCTCCTCAAGGTCAGCCAGCAAGGCCCTTTGCAGTGTCCCCACAGAAAGTCAACAGCCTTCCACCAGCCATGCTGTAGCCACTGGGGTAGCACTGTGTGGCATCACTAGGATAGGCAAAGGCACACACAAGACAAGGGAATGCATATAGGAATTGTAATGTATACAACATTGAAGGGACTACTTTGTATTGCGGATGTATATCCTTAGTTGCGAGCGTATATAACAGACGCGTATCGATTTGTACAGTCAGTGCCGAAGTTCCAGTTACCCAGTAAAGATCACTTGAAGTTACTCTCAGTCTCTGCTGCTTTATTATTTTATGTAGTTGTGTGTAGCGGTACAAACACAACAGGAATGATGAGTTGATTTCTTGATGTCATATTAGATGGATAGATGTATAAAGTTGGATTGGAAAGTTTTCTTAGTGGTGGCTTTTATTTCAACATTGTGGCCAAGAGGATGCTCTGCTGGTCAATAACAGAGGGAAGGGAAGGTGTGGGACACATGATGAAAGGGGAATTGGGCTTGTGGTCACTGGTACCACAGGCAGATGATTCCATCGTGGATATTCCAGCCAGAAAGGGGCTGTCTGCGTTGCATCCTTCCTTCTGTTTCCTCCTCCTCGGCTTCTTCCACTTCTGTTTCTTCCTCTTCTGTGTCTTCCTCTTTCCTCTGCGAGCCAATCCTGTAAATCTGCAATGACAGCATAAAATGCTGGAAATACTCAGCTGGTCAGGCAGCATCTCAACCTGAGACATGAACTCTGTTTATCTTTCCATGGATGTTGCCTGACCTGCTGAGTATTTGCAGCATTTTCTATCTTCTCAAAGGCTTTTCTTTACCACCTGAGGCCTTGCAAATGTCTAGCAGTACTCCCTACACACTTAAAAAAACTTTTAACATCTATTGCAGCAAGCCACCACTTCAATAAAATCAAAAAACCCCAGTCCAAAAGATTAAATGCAAGCTTACCTGAAAGATGTGTGTGTCGCTTTAAGAGGTGCTATGGCTCTTCTGTCAGTCTCCTTGCACACTAGGTTTACCTGGCATGTTATGTGGCACTACCACTGTGCTAAATGGGGTAGATTCAGAACAGATCGAGCAGCTCAAAACTGGGCATCAATGAGGCACTGTGGGCCATCAGCAGCAGCAGAATTGTATTCCTCCACAATCTGTAAACTCCTGGCCTGGCATATCCCTCACTCTACCATTACCATCAAGCCAGGGGACCAACCCTGGTTCAATGAGGTGTGCAGAAAAGCATGCCAGGAGCAGCACCAGGTGTACCTAAAAATGAGGTGCCAATTTGGGGAAGCTGCAACACAGGACTACATGCATGCTAAACAGCAGAAGCAGCATGCTATAGACAGGGCTAAGCGATCCCACAATCAACAGATCAGATCAAAGCTCTGCAGTCCTACAACATTCAGCCGTGAATGGTGTTGGACAATTAAACAACTAACGGGAGGAGGAGGCTCCATGAATATCCCCATCCTCAATGATGGTGGAGCCCAGCACGTGAGTGTAAACGATAAGGCTGAAGCGTTTGCAACCATCTTCAACCAGAGGTGCTGTGTGGATGATCCTTCTCGGCCTCCTTCTGGGGTCCCCGCCATCACAGAAGCCAGTCTTCAGATTCACTCCATGTGATATCTAGAAACAGCTGAGCGCACTGGATACAGCAAAGGCTATGGGCCCCGACAACATCCCAGCTGTCGTGCTGAAGATTTGAGCTCCAGAACTAGCAGTGCCTCTAGCCAAACTGTTCCAGAACAGCTACAACACTGGCATCCACCCGACAATGTGGAAAACTTACTCACCAATAAGCTACTCACTGATGCTCAGTTTGGGTTCCACCAAGACCACTCAGCTCCAGACCTCACTACAGCCTTGGTCCAAACATGGACAAAAGAGCTGAATTCCAGAGGTGAAGTGAGAGTGACTGCCCTGGACATCAAGGCAGCAATATCTTACTTATCATTAGAGATAAAGCAAAGAAAACTCTTGCTTAGCCTCCAGGAACTGATAGACAGGTCTTGTAACAGAAGAGCACTTGATCCAATGATAAGTAAGATATTGTTAACATTGAAAGACGTACAGAGAATTGTTGTCCTATATCCATCATCTGATGGAGGATGTTGTTAATTCAGACATAAAAATCACTCAGATATCACTTTATTTTGATCAAAATGTGTATGTTTTTGATTGGTAACTTATTGAACAACTTTAACAGATCAAGGTAGAATCAAATAACCAAATACTAGAAGCACATTCATACCAAACATGGTTAAGAATAATTACTTCAAAAGGTTTAAGTGGAATCCATGGAACTACGTAACAAATAGCCACTGGCAGCATTGGAGTTAATGGAGGATCCAGAATTCTGCTTGTGGGAGCCACAAGGGGCATGGGGACAGATAATGCGCAGTGGCACTTGAACTGCTGCTCCTGAGGGGTTGCATGCTTCTGCGCACAAGTGAGCTGGCCTTATATATTAAAATTAGGTCCGCTCATTTGAATATTTAAATGTTGTTCCCACTGCATTTCTGATGACTTGCTGGGAAAACATCAAGCTTGTGGGCCAAATTTCCTGCATCAGAAGCTCATATAGGGCATGTGATGTTTTGGTTGTACCATTTTTTTGTGGGGGGTGGAAATGGGGGAGGAATCGGTGGTAACAGGATCCAGAAAAGGAGGAGTTGAGGTAAGTGGCCCTAATGGAAGGGAAGGGCCAATCAGGAAGAAATTGCTCACTTTCAATGGAATGATTGGTGACAGAATAATATAATCATAACATTATATCATTATAACATTATAACATTATAACACTGTGGCTCAGTGGTAGTACCCTCAACCAACACCACCAAAACAGATTAACTAGTCGTACATCTCGTTGCTGTTTGTTGGACTTTGCTGGGCATAAATCGGCTGCCTACTTAACAACAGTGACTGCACTTCAAAAGTAATTTACTGGCAGTGAATCACTTTTGGAGATCCTGAGGACAATGAGAATTGTTAGATTAATTCAAGTTCTTTCACTCTAGCAAATTCATTTCCTGACTATACAGCATTCGATCTTTGTACTGTATATTAACTATCATCTACTGCAGTAGCAGCCTATGCAATGCAGTTTTTAATCAATCCCATCACCAATCACATCATTGGCCTGTAATTTCCGATAGGAGGCTTCCTGTGTGCGGATACCTCCTATCGGAATAAAATCTACACTCTTAACTGAGGGCTCCTGAGGTCCGGACACTTCTGCTCCTGGGCCTTTCCAGAGTTGAAATGTGCAGGGCCCACGTATCCCAGGGGCGCATGCGGTTCGCAAGCGTCCCTGGGATCACGTGGGCCAGGCCAGCCAATAGGAGAAGGGAATCTCCCTTCATACTTTTGACAGATAGACCCGTCAAAAGTATGAATGGAGATCATCCTAAAAAAAATCAAAACATTAAATAATTTTTTTTTAATCACATTTTTAAAGAGTTAAAATTACATTAAATTAAATATTTTAAACAAAAATTTAATTTTTTGAAAAAAATAATTTAAAGTTTTTTATGGGGCTAAAAATAAACTTACTTTTTTAAAAGTATTTTTAAATTATAAATGAGTGAAACATTTTTTAAAAACTTTTTTCAACTCTTATGCTGGTAAAAGCAGGCCTTACGCATGCTTTTACCAGGCATAAGATTTTGAAGTGTTTTCAGCGGGCGGAGGTTCTCCAGAAAGCGGAACTCTCCCCCCACAGAGGCCCTTCTCCAGGGCAGGCGGAGGATCTGTCAAGAGGATTCTTGACAGGTCGGAAATGCTGGTTTTCAACGCATGTGCTTTGCATGCCTGAAACTGGCACTTTCGATGTCCCTACGGGTCTGTACACAGCTCGTACACACCCGTAGGCATTGGAAAATACGGGCCAATTATATCTCCTCCAATTAACATGACCAGTTAACTTAGGGGCAGCTTGCTTGAAAGCGAGTTTTGCCTTGAACAGAGCAGCATTCACTTTTTAAAATTTTTATGGAACGTGGAGTGGTAGAAAATAGAAGAATCTCACTATGAAAACCACATTCTGTTCACTCTTGTATTCTGTGTAAAATCAGCCAGGTTGTTGGTTTATATGTTGAGCCTTGCCTTATTAAGCATACTTTTCAGTCGGCCCTCTGCAATGACAGGAAAACACATGTAGTGACACATAATGCAGTACAATACAGTAAACAATACACACAAAAAGGGTTCGAAGTTATGATCCCCCCAGGTCACACCATCACTTAATTAGGTATTAAGCAGTAATGGTGCTTTTCTGAATTGCAGAGAACGCAAAGACTGCTTACAGAAGTGACCAGTGACACTGAACCCGAGAGAATATCAAGTGAAAACCTGCAAAACTTGTAACAACCATACTGAACTATCACTTGCACATGATGCCTCCTAGACTAAAATGATGCCTAGCTCTTCATGCTTCTTTTCACTCCTCAAACCAAAAACCGAGGTAATAATGAAAACTGTTCAACAAACATTGGTTGCACATGATTTTCCAACCATTTAAACTCATAGTCGGGGAAGGCAGAATCTTCAATATTCGTTCTCCATGGGCGAGCCTTCCCACTGGTAGTGAGAAAATGAAAAATTACTTTTATATCCCATTAACCTTGCATTCTCATGCCAACAAACAAGCTCGAAGCAAATCACCGCCAAGTTTGCTTTGAATTTGGAGGACTGATCCAAAACCTAATCTGAGTTTGTTGGTATCCGTTCCTGTGGTGAAGGCATGACATCACAATACATGCACACAGAAGAGTTATGTTAATGTTGGAGGCAATAAAAATATTTTTAAATTATCTCAAGGAGGGACAACAAATTGGAAACTAATTTCAGCTTTGATTTTTTTCACCTGTGATCCTGCTCAACTTTTTGCTTTTGGATACAAGCCATGCAGCCTGTGATCTGCAGTTTGGGTCTCAAACCACAGGCTCTGATGGTTTAGTTTTGACTCTAAAGATTGATTTTTTTTTTTAATTCATTCACGGGATGTGGGTGTCGTTGGCAAGGCCAGCATTTATTGCCCACCCCCAATTGCCCTTAACTGAGTGGCTTGCCAGGCCATTTCAGAGAGCAGTTAAGAGTCAACCACATTGCTGTGGGTCTGGAGTCAAATGTAGGCCAGGCCATGCCAGGGATGGACAGTAGATTTCCTTCCCTGAAGGACATTAGTGAACCAGATGGGTTTTTATGACAATCATGGTCACCATTACCAATACAGTACTAACTTTTTATTCCAGATTAATTTAATTAACTTATCTTAAATTCCCCAGCTGCCGTGGTGGGATTTGAACTCATGTCTCTGGATCATTAGTCCAGGCCTCTAGATTATTAGTCCAGTAACATAACCATGATGCTACCGTACCGTACCCTTCGATTTGATCAAACATTGACCCTGTTTACGCACCACCTTTAGCACTAGATAGTGTGCGAATTATAGAATCATAGAATAGTACAGCACAGAAGGAGGCCATTTGGCCCATCAAAGAATGCACCCTGGAGCAATTGGAGTTTCTTTTGCAGATTTTCTGACCTGCAAACTCAAGCCCAGATGCAGTAGCTGTTCCTGTTGCAAAATAACAGTGTGGGGATTTCTAGTTACATTAATAACCATGTATTTCACACTGCAATGTCAGATGTTCTTGATAGCAATATTTTAAGAAAATTAAAAATGTTAATTAGCAAAGCATCATTTCAAATAACTTGCACAGGTTTATGAACATATTAAGCAAGTTTTCAAATCGTAAAAATAGTGTTAACAGAATGTGAACCCAGAAGAGAAACATCTCAGTTCATAACTAATTATAGCAGTATTAACATTCTGTCCTCTGGTGTCATTTTTCACCCCATCACTGCTGAAAGCAGAAAAGCTTGTTCTCACTAGGGCTAGATATTTGTACACCAAGCCATGAATTTGACACATTCCGCTCTCCAAGTAGGAGCAATCCAATGTACAACAATTGTCATCTAGGTTTCACAGTCTGTCATTTCGGCTGAGAGAAAAAAATCATCACGTGATGTATATATGAATTGCAAAGGAAAGCATTCTTCCAGTCAAGGTAGCATTTATAATGGCAGATCCTATCATAGTGTGCATGCTATTAATCAGAAGCCATGTATCATTAATATCCATACGACCACATCAAAATGCAATCTAAGCATTTGATTTGCAGGAACAAAAAAATGAAACCTTTGCATGGTGCGTGAACTTGGTTAAATTTTGCTCAATTCCTTCTTTGACATTTAATTGAGTTACCTTGATTGTACATCTCTATCTGAAGCAGGATTTGCCAAAGGTAAATCTTAGTGCAAGGTGTTTTGAACATGGAACTCTGTGGTCCTTTTATTGTTGTCTGCATGTAATTAGCAGTAAAGGCATGTCATTTACTCAACTTGAAAGTAAAGCATGAATATTATTGTAATCTGTCGTCATTTGTTGTGACTGATAATTCAGTGTGATGTTTGCAAATAAAGTTCATTAGGACTTGCATCTTGTAGCATGTAAAGCTTATCTAAGAACTATGGATCAATGTTGGCTGTTTCTTCCTCAATATTTCTGTCTTTTTGAATTCAAAGATCAATCCTGATTCACAGGGCAGTGTGAAATCTCTCATATTATAGAGCATCAGGGAACATATCTGACAGAACTTACCATTAGACCATCAAGTATTGAATATATGCCTACCACACTTCTGATACATTCAAGATTACCAGAAACTACAACAATTTAACACTTTACCACCTGGAATCAAAAACACTGTGGAAAACCCCTCAAAAGACATTAAAATGAAGCTCTAACCCTCTGCTACCCTGAGTGTAAAATAAACACCTACCAAAGATCTGAATATTGTAGAAAATGTATTATTTTCCATCCCTCATAATTAATCCAGTTTTATGCTGGAGGCAGCCATTTTGTGAGTACTTAGCTGTTAATGGCACCGTTAAGATAGGCATCTCCCCCATAAATGTGAATAATAAAAATTGTGGAATAAAAACAGAAAATGCAGGAAACACTCAGCAAGTCAGGCAGCAACTCCGGAGAAAGAAAAGCAGGATTAACATTTCAGGTCGACTGTGGGCCTCCTTTTCTTATGGTAATTATACTAAGCATGCTCAATGCCGAACATTTTCTCAAATACTTTGCAACATTTTTCCAATTTTTTCAGATATTGATATAACCGTTGAAGATTCACCCTCCTCTTCCTCAACGAAAAATGAGGCTTTTGCTGCAGGCACCAGATAACCTGATGGAGCAATAATTATTCGCAGGACACCAATCATGAACATAAAATGGGATATTCTGTCATGCTGCACATGCTCAGTCATGGAGGTCACATAATATCACATCTCTGGTTCTTAAAAGAACAGTCACAGGTGTAATGATGTCAGCAAATAGTGATGGTATTTGCCTGTTTGATTATGATGCCTTACCAGCATGTTTGCCTGATTGCTTACTTATGCCTGACCAACAGAGGGCATGTGAGAGACAAGCAGTTTAGTTTTACTTTCGTTTTAGATGGATCCCTAAGATGGTGTCTCCTGAAATGCTGTTAACTGAGTTGTAATACTTTAGATAAAAAGTCATTCTCTTTCATGAATGTGTCGTCATTGAACCCACATACAAGTCGATACATGGTGTCAGAAGTGATTGAAAGAGATGAAGAGGAAAAATCTGAAGTTAAATCAGCTCTCCACATATTAGCAAGCCAAAAGAGAACATCGTTACTTACCATTGGAGAATAGCTAACGAAGTGAAAAAATGGAAGGTTTACACCCACCGGCGAAGCTTCAGTTGACAGGTAATGTGGCTGAAAATTGGAGGAGGTTCAAACAACGTTTGGAGTTGTATTTATCAGCAATCGGAGCTGACGAGAAAAGTGATAAAATGAAAGCGTCACTGTTCTTACATGTCGTGGGTGATGAAGCGCTGGAGGTGTATAATAACTTCACATTCGCTGCTGATGGAGACAAAATGAAGCTAGATAAAATAATGGAACAGTTTGAGGCCTACTGCATACCTAAACATAACGTGACGTTTGAGAGGCACAGATTTTTCACATGTGTACAGAAAATGGGAGAGACTATTGATCAGTATGTGAATGAACTAAGAAACCGAAGCAAAACATGTGGATTTGGGGGACTGACAGACTCGCTGATAAAAGACAGACTGGTGTGTGGTATTCCAGATAATGGTCTAAGGGAAAGACTGCTAAGAGAGCAAGATCTAGACCTGGGAAAAGCCATAGCACTGTGTAGGGCTACAGAGACTGTGAAGTCGCAGGCAAAGGAGCTGTTCAGTGACAGTAGCTGCAACGTGGATGCAGTGAGTAAGAACGGACACAAACCGTTTAACAAAAAGAGCGCCAATGTGAAAAAAGAGGCTTGGCCAGCGAACAAAAATGAAAGGGGCAATCGAAAGTCATGTGGTCGATGCGGTACACAGCATAGACCAAAAAAGTGTCCAGCATATGGTAAAACATGCAATAGTTGCAACAAAAACAACCATTATGCCTGTTGCTGTAAGAACCAAGCGCAACAAAGCAAGGTCCATGCAGTAGATGAAAGCGAGATAGAGGAGTTCTACGTGGATGTTGTGTCTGAAAACAAAAAAAGAAAAAAGAGACTGGATGTTGACACTAAAAGTGAATGACATACACATTCCATTTAAATTGGATACTGGAGCACAAGTTAATGTGATATCAGAGACTGAGTTTAAGAAAATTAGACCCAGACCAAAGATACATGGAATAAAAGTGAAAGTGACAGGATACACAGGTACTGATATACCAGTGAAAGGAAGATGCATTGTCAAAGTAACACACAAGGACAGAGAGCACACGCTAGCATTAATCGTGGTGCCAAAGAATGTGCAGGCCATACTAGGTTTAAAAGCCTGTGAGAGACTGAACCTGGTAAAGAGAGTCCTCGTTGTGGAAAGCGAAGGAGAGACAGTCTATGATGAACTCATGAAAGAGTACAACGACCTATTTCAGGGTCTAGGCTGCCTTCCAGGAGAACACATGATCAGAGTAGATAAAAGTATGCCAACGGTCATACATCCATGCAGAAAAGTTCCGTTTGCTCTTCAAAAGCAACTGAAGGCACAGTTGGACAGGATGGAAAGCCTGAACATGATTCAGAAGATAGATGAGCCAACTGAGTGGGTGAGTTCCCTCGTCGTTGTGGACAAAAAGAATGGAAAACTCAGAATTTGCCTGGATCCAAGAGATCTAAACAGAGCAATAAAGAGAGAGCACTTCAAGCTTCCTACACGTGAGGAAATCATGTCACAGTTTGCAAATGCAAAGTATTTCAGCAAGTTAGATGCATCATCAGGATTTTGGCAGATGAAACTGGACGAAGCAAGTTCAAAACTGTGCACGTTCAACAGTCCATTTGGCAGATACAGATTCCTAAGGTTACCATTTGGCATTGCCTCAGCTCCTGAAGTGTATCACAAAACTATCCATATGATCTATGAGCACCTGGAGGGAGTTGATACATCAATGGATGACATCATAGTATGGGGAACCGCGAGAACTGAGCATGACGAGAGACTGAAAAAACTGCTGGAAGCAACAAGGAAAACAAACCTGAAGCTGAATAGAGAGAAATGCCAGCTCGGGGTGACAGAACTGACATTCGTGGGAGATATCCTTAGCAGTGAGGGCATCAGACCAGATCCCAGAAAGGTGTCCGCCATTGAGAATATGCCAAAGCCACAATGCAAAAAGGACATGCAGAGGTTTAATGGAATGATCAACTACATGGGTAAATTCATATCCAACCTCTCAGAAAAGATGGCGCCACTGAGACGACTAACTGAAAAGAACATAGAATGGGAATGGAATCATGAGCATGAGAAGTCATGGAGCGATCTAAAGAAACTGCTCACAGAGGAACCAGTTCAGAGGTTTTATGACCCAGCGAGACCCATCAAGATATCATCAGATGCATCACAGAGTGGGCTCGGTGCCGTTCTGCTGCAAAAATATGACTACTGGCAACCTATTGCATATGCATCGCGCTCAATGACAGACGCGGAGACGCGATATGCTCAAATAGAAAAGGAGCTGCTCAGCATCACATACGCCTGTGAAAGATTTCACCAGTTTGTGGCAGGACAAGCAATCAGTGTAGAGACTGACCATAAGCCCCTGATTGCTTTGTTCCAAAAGCCACTAAATAGCTGTCCGCTTAGAACACAAAGGATGATGATCAGGCTGCAACGCTATACACTGGATGTTGCGTACACACCGGGTAAGCTGATGTATACAGCAGACACGTTGTCCAGAGCTGTTGACCCAAGTGAGCCCGCAAACACCAAAATGGATGAAAAAGTGAACGCCTACGTGGACATGATCACAAGTGCACTGCCCATAGCAGATGCAAAAATGGAGCTCATAAAGAATGAGACAAACAAAGATGAAACAATGAGACGACTGAGGAAAAGCATCTTGGATGGATGGCCCAACATGAAGCAAGACTGCTCACCTGACATGGCAGAGTACTGGAACTGCAGGGCGGAACTATCACTGGTCGAAGACATCATCTACAAAGGAAGTAAAATAGTTATCCCAAAGAGTCTGAGAAGAGAGATGCTAAAAAGGATCCATGGAGGACATCTGGGAATCGAAAAGTGTAAGAAAAGAGCACGAGAGGTGATGTACTGGCCACGAATCAACCAAGATGTGACAAATGAGGTGTCAAACTGCACAATATGCCTGAAATATCGAGCAAGCAATCCGGTAGAACTACTAAAGCCACACCCAGCGCCAGACAGACCTTACCAGAAGGTAGGCGCTGACCTATTCATATGTCAAGGAAAGGACTATCTTGTAGTCACAGACTATTACTCCCTGTATCCAGAGGTTTGTAGACTGTACACCACCACTGCAGATGCTGTGATAACATGTATGAAAGCCATATTCTCCAGACATGGCGTGGCAAGCGAGGTCTTCACAGACAACGGACCCCAGTTTTACAATGCAAGTTTCCGACACTTTGCCAAAGAGTGGGACTTTGTCCACACAACGTCAAGTCCTCACTTTCCACAGTCCAATGGACTAGTGGAAAAATCGGTCCAGACAGTGAAAAGACTGATGTTCAAGGCAAAAGACAGTGGAACTGACTTCTACCAAAGCATGCTTGTATACCGCACAACGCCGCTCCAGTGTGGTATGTCACCAGCCCAACTCCTTATGGGACGTCGGCTAAGGTCAAACCTACCCATCCCGGAGAACCTCCTGAAAACAAAAGAGGGGGAGAAAGTGAGGAAGTTCAAAGAACAACAGAAAGAAAAGCAAAAGTACTACTATGACAGAGGAACACAAAACCTACCTGAACTCCATACTGGTGACCAAGTAAGGTTCAAAGACAAAACAAACATATGGACTCAGAAGGGAACTGTCCTGAGTGAAGTTCAACCAAGATCATACACCATTCAGACAGATGAGGGTGCTGTTCTTCGAAGAAATCGTCGAGATCTTCTCATGGGACCAGCCACAGCAAGTCAAAAGACTGATACTGTTGAACAACCTGATCACACAGCTGAGAAACCATCATCTGAGGCAACAACTCAGATTCAAGGACAATCAATCAGAAAATCCTCAAGACACGTGAAGCCTCCTGAGAGGCTCATTGAGCAAATTTAAGGACTATTGTTATAGAAGGAAGTAATGTTATCTTATTCTTTCTTCAAGTTCTAGTGTATTTACATATTTCATGTGAGCACACAAAGCAAGGTTAAAAAACCTTGATAATGATAATGATAATGTAAGTTCATTAAGTGTTACAGTTAAAATGCAGATTAATACAAAGAAAACATGTTGTTAGTTAAAAGTAAAATACTAAAATATCAGCAAATAATGATGGTATTTGCCTGTTTGATTATGATGCCTTACCAGCATGTTTGCCTGATTGCTTACTTATGCCTGACCAACAGAGGGCAGGTGAGAGACAAGGGCCTAGAAATTCACTGGCCTTAGCGCCGCCTTTGAGGCGCTAGAGGGCCAAGCGCCAAAGTCATGGCCAGTTTAGAAATTGACAGGGGCCCTAAATCGGCGTTAGGCCGGTAGCGCTGCGCCGGCACCGATGACGTCATCGGTGTGCACAGCGTCCCGGTTGCCATGGTAACCCGCCCGAACTCGGAAATTGAGTTGCGGCCGCCTCGCCCGTGGCAGCCGCAAGCAACGTTCTGGCAGAGGTGCCTTATAGAACTTTGCGCCGGCGCATTAAAGGCCCCGCGGCGGCCGGCCGCTTTCCCGCCGGCCGCCGGCCGCTTTCCCGCCGGCCGCCTGGCCGCAGCTCCCTCCCCGGACTTCCCCCTCACCCCCGGAACAGAAGCAAGCCCGGCACTTATCCGAGGTGCCGGGCTCATTTTTAAAAAGATTATCGCGGGCCGCGGCCGGGTGCAGGCAGCTCCTCCTTAACGGAAGGAGGAGGCCTGCACTTCCCGAGCCTGCCGCACCGCAGCGGGCGCCGCAGCGCCGGAATAGCGCCGCAATGCGGCGCGTGGCACCAGTTTTGAGGCGCTGAGACCCCTCAGTAGCGCCGGCAGCCGTTTGGGCGCGGCGCTACTGAATTTTTGGCGCGCGCAGGGGGACTTAGCGCCGGCACTAACTTCCGGCGCTAAAGCCCTCGCTGCGCCAAAACCGAATTTCTAGGCCAAGCAGTTTAGTTTTACTTTCGTTTTAGATGGATCCCTAAGATGGTGTCTCCTGAAATGCTGTTAACTGAGTTGTAATACTTTAGATAAAAAGTCATTCTCTTTCATGAATGTGTCGTCATTGAACCCACATACAAGTCGATACAACAGGTAAACTCAAATCACTTTGGAATTTCAATTTTATTTCACATTGAATGGGCACTTTTTGAAGGACAACCAAGAAAGTGGGATGTCTGAAAGCTTTGTAGTGTGCAGATAGTCATCGATGTAACCTTAGGGTCACACATTATGAATTCAGAAGTCAGCACACAGAGAAATAAATAGAAACAACATCATGGCCTGGAGTTTCTGTTAGGTTGGGCTGGTATTTCCAGCGCACTTCGCCCAAATTCGGTCAAAACAGCTCAAAAGATCGAGGAATTTCAAGCACAAATTACGCACGCAAATTGAGATTCCACGATCTTTTGCGCTAGTTTAAAAAACATTGCGCTGGAAGCCGGCCCCACCCACAAAAGTGGCCACACCCGCAGATCGAATGAATCACCATGGCGAGTTTCCACTAATTGCATCCGTTTTTGGGCCTTTGAAGAGACTCTAAACATTAAGCATTTTTTTAGGCATGGTGTGGAGATGCCGGTGTTGGACTGGGGCGGACAAATGTAAGAAGTCACACAACACCAGGTTATAGTCCAACAGTTTTATTTGAAATCACAAGCTTTCGGAGCGCTGCTCCTTTGTCAGGTGAAGTGGGGAGATGCATAAAGATACAGTCAGAGAATAATGCCAGATGATTACAGGTAATCTTTCTAACTGCCATTTATCACACCTCGGCAGAGAGATAATCACAGCAATCAAAGGTGTGAATGGTGTCCAAACAGGTCAGTCAGGAAAACATTACACCAAAGAACAATGAGGTGGGGCCACAAGGGATCAAATGTTGCAGATGCTGGGGTCTGTATGAAAAACAAAAAGCAGGCAAAAAAACATTTTTTTTTGCTGGAAATCACAGCAAGTCCGGCCGCATCTGTGTAGAGAGAACAAGCCAACGACGACTCGAGTCTGGATGACCCTACGTCAGGTGGGGTTACATGTAGCATGACATGAACCCAAGATCCCAGTTGAGGCCG
Source organism: Somniosus microcephalus (assembly GCF_052327205.1). Classification (NCBI taxonomy): domain Eukaryota; kingdom Metazoa; phylum Chordata; class Chondrichthyes; order Squaliformes; family Somniosidae; genus Somniosus; species Somniosus microcephalus. Next base: position 51,765,579 of record NC_141003.1, read on the forward strand.
TCCTCATGAGTGCGGAATTGGCTATCAGTTTCTGCTCTATGATTTTGCGTTGTCGTGTGTCTCGAAGGCCGCCTTGGAGAATGCTTACCCGAAGATCGGAGGCTGAAAGTCCTTGACTGCTGAAGTGTTCCCCGACTGGGAGGGAACACTCCTGCCTGGCGATTGTTGCGCGGTGTCCGTTCATCTGTTGTCGCAGTGTCTGCATGGTCTCGCCGATGTACCATGCTCCGGGGCATCCTTTCCTACAACGTATGAGGTAGACAACGTTGGCCGAGTCACATGAGTATGTACCATGTACCTGGTGGGTGGTGTCCTCACGTGTGATGATGGTATCTGTGTTGATGATCTGGCATGTCTTGCAGAGGTTGCCGTGGCAGGGTTGTTCTTTGATGTAATGTTTTCCTGACTAACCTGTTTGGACACCATTCACAGCTTTGATTGCTGTGATTATCTCTCTGCCGAGGTGTGATAAATGGCAGTTAGAAAGATTACCTGTAATCATCTGGCATTATTCTCTGACTATATAAGCTGTGTCTTTATGCATCTCTCCACTTCACCTGATGAAGGAGCAGCGCTCCGAAAGCTTGTGATTTCAAATAAAACTGTTGGACTATAACCTGGTGTTGTGTGACTTCTTACATTTTTTTAGGTGCAATGGGCACCTTTTAAAAGCTAATTTTTTTTTTAATTTACGAAGAAACTGACTACTGTACTCCAATGTAACTAGTAAATGGCTCTGTATAGTTGTTTTAAAGTAATTTTCAGTTATTTAAAATCGGGCTACTCACAGGTGGTGGACTAGGCACGCTTATTAAAAATGCTTATTTTTGTAATAAACCAATTTTCAGCTGTATTAATCAAACAGCACCAAGTTACCATTCTTAAATATATCAAGGAATTTGTTAATGCAAGAAAAATAAATTACGTTCTAAAACGCTGTCCGGTTGCGCTAGTTCGTAGAAGATTTTACATTCAGCAATATGCAAATGAGTTTGAGCAGAATCCTGAGCAAAAAATTCAATTCGGAAAACTAGCGCAATTTTGAGGGCAATTTGCGCCCGGATTGCCGATTGCGCCCAAAGCGGAAACTCTACCCCATACATTTCACTACTTTCAATGGATCCTCATATTTCTTCCGGTCACTACTTGATATTGCTGGAAAGCTTAGTTTAATTTTATTTTTTGACCATTCCACTCACTTAACAGTATCCACAAAGCAATAATGCCAACTGGAAAGTCAATGCCATAAAAATTGCACATGTGAATATTGCAGGTTCAGAAAAAGATCTTTAATTTTCATTTTTTGTAATCGTACGAGTATTGCTAATGAAGAAAATAATGATATTTAATTGCAGTTGCATCATTTGAAGTAAGTTACTGCTGTATACTTAGACATTCAAAAGTCCTAACTGCCCAAGAATTAGTTGTTTCTTCCTCATGCATTGCTTGGCTTGTCACTTTCAAAGAAGAAAGAAAATCAATTTCCAACAAAATTAAAGTTGCTTAGCCTTTGAGGTCACGATAATCCTTTGTAAGTTATTTTTTTTACACCCAGACTTTCACTCTTTTATTTTGACCTGTCATAATATAGAATGCAAGGTGAACACAAAGGCATCCAACAGTCACAATTTTTCCTTCCAGGCGATAAAATCCAAAAGCTAATAAAATCAGACAGAGTATACTATTGTTGATGAATGACTCTGTCTGGATTTCCTGTCTGGAGACTAGAACAGCCAGTCTCTGTAAAAAAAGACAAGCCAGTCACAGGAGAGCGCATCCAGCAGATGCATTGTGTCTGGCTGCTTCTATTATTATTAATACTGATCTGTATCAGACGGGTGATGAATAAGTGGCAAAGCTCAAAAATACAGATGGGTTAACTCTCAAATGTTCTAATGGAATCATCTATGCAGCACAGGCAAATGTTATCTGCATCTTTAAGAAACATTAATGAAACATTCTTCATAATTAATTTGCATTTTCAATTGTTATAATTAACACCTTTTTAAAAAACTCTCTCCTTCCCTGAAGATGGTAGATGCCAGCTGAATTTGAAGATAGGCCATTAAGCTGCACTCATCTTCATCATTGAAATATTTCAACAACCAAAAAAATTGTACCATATGGTGTGAATGAATGCCAACTGATTTAATTTCTGAAATTAATAAAACCATAAGCTATTGGCAAATAGTATTTATTCCTCAAAGGCTGTTACCTTGCCGTTCACTTGAAACAAAAATCATTTCAGTTAGACATTTAGGGGTGAATTTTAACCCCCAACAATGGGTGGGTTGGGGTCGTGTGAGATGTTAAAATTCTAAAATCCCAAACCCGACTCCGCACATTTCCAGGTTTAACTAAGGCGGGACAAGGGACAGGAAGCTAACGTGCTCCCAGGAGGCGGGTTGGCCATTTAAATATTTTAATGAGGCTGGCAGCCTCAGATTTAACTTGTTCAACAGGTTTAACCCTGCCCGGCCAGGATTTCCAGGCCTGGGGAAACCCAATAGCTCAAGGGAGGTGAGGACAGCTTCAGTGAAAGTGTAAGTGCCCTCACAGTACTGCCTTGTTGGCCAGGAAGAGCAGGAGGGCTTCCCCCCACCCCGGCCTCCCAAGCTTACCTACTTCCCTTGGAACGCCCCCCACCCCCAAATCAGAACACCCAATACAAAGACCCCCTGATCATTGATCAGACCCACCCCCCGGGGTCAGGGATCGGACCCTACCGTTCCACACTCTCACTAGCAGCTGCAGGCTCCTTACCTGGGGCTGCGGCCTACTCCAGCGTGCTCCCCGCCTGACTGCAAACCAAGCCTGTCAATCAGGCTGACTTCCGGGCGGGGATCCTACTGTAAAAAAAAATATGCTCACTGTGGAGTCAAAACTCAACAGCATGTGGGGAAACCTGGACTTCCGAAACCACCCCCCCCCCCCCGCCCCCGACAACTCACCAAACCTGTCCCTGTCAATATCAGAGCCTCAATTTCAGTAAGGCAGTTTAAAGGTCACTTACGTAGGTAGCATTGCCACAGCTTGGCAATATTGACAATAATGAGGCCCCCAAATATGGTCGGGAGATTTATCGCCCAGTTAATGCCGACACTCCAGCCTCCGCCATTTCTAAAGGGGCTAATGCTGGGTGGCCAAAGCACCCGCCTGTTTCAGGCGTAGGCTCTTTTGATATACAAAGTGGGCTCCTATGCTTTTCCATCTTTCAGGTGATCTTGCCCATTCACTTTCCCCCCTACCCATTTCCTTCCCACAAAAAAATAGAATTGTTTCAGAATAGGAAACAAATCTGTATTCTTCCCACAATATAAACAGATATCAAATCACTTGCACTGCCCTTTTATTCATTTTTCCCACCAATTGCATTCTTTGGGGTCAACTTGGCTACAAGAGTACACATCTGACAATAGAAAATTGAAACCAAGTTAACCCTACCTGGCAGACTTGGTAATTCAATACCTGGGCCAGGCACTCCACAGTGCAACAGGGTCCTGATGATGATTTACTGGCTCATTAATAAGGCCTGTAAGATAGACCCGTTAATGAATTCTTCCTGCTCAACTCCAGATAACTCTGCAAGCCAATATCCTAATGAGAAGGAAGTATTAGCTGGACAAGTAGCAGGAAATTTATCAGTGTTTTGTATCAGTAAGAGACAGGCCTGGGAATTCCATGAGTTCAATTACTTCAGTTTCACACTGCGCTCTGGTTAAGGGGAGCACGAACTTGGGATCTTACAATAGTTGCTGCCATCTCCCCCAACAGCAAACACATCCTTGGAGAACCTTAAAGGGCAACAGCCGAGGCTCAGTTGGTAACACTTTTGCCTCCGAGTCAGAAGGTTGTGGGTTCAAGTCCCACCCCAGAAACCTGCGCACAAAATCTAGGCTGATGCTCCAGTGCAGCACATTTGGAGGTGCCATCTTTCAGATGACACATTAAACCAAAGCCCTGTCGCCCCCTTGGGTGGATGTAAAAGAACCCATGGCACTATTTTGAAGAAGAGCAGGGGAGTTCTCCCTGGTGTCCTGACCGATATTTATACCTCAACCAAGATCACTAAAGCATCCACCACAACAACTGAGGGGCCGGGAGGGTGGGGGGGGGGACATCAAGGTAGCATTTGACTGAGTGTGGCATCAAGGAGCCCCAGTAAAACTGAAGTCAATGGGAATCGGGAGGAAATTACAATCAGGAGTGTGATGGAATACTCTCCACTTGCCTGGATGAGTGTAGCTCCAACAACACTCAAGAAGCTCGACACCATCCAAGACAAAGCAGCCTGCTTTATTGGCACTCCATCCACCACCTTAATCATTCACTCCCTCCACCACCAGCACACCGTTGCTGCAGTGTGTACCATCTACAAGATGCACTGCAGTAACTCGCCAAGGCTTCTTCAGCAGCACCTCCCAAACCCACGATTTCTACCATCTAGAAGGACAAGGGCAGCAGGCACATGGGAACACCACCGCCTCTAAGTCACACACCATCCTGACTTGGAAGTATATTGTCGTTCCTTCATTGTCACTGGGTCAAAATCCTGGAACTCCCTCCCTAACAGCACTGTGGGGGTACCTTCACCACACGGACTGCAGCGGTTCAAGAAGACGGCTCACTACCAGCTTCTCAAGGGCAACTAGGGACGGGCAATAAATGCTGGCCTTGCCAATGACACCCACATCCCGTGAATGAATAAAAAAAAGGGTTCCACAACTGGCCCCACTTCTGAGGGTGGATTGGTCACCCAACCCTCATCCCACCTCCCTTAAAACCAGAAGTGGGCAGGTGCAAGGTGGGTTGGACTCTGGTTACAGATTTTTAACATTTTAACTTCCCACTCGAACCAAACCCATCCATTTTTGAGGGTTAAATTTGCCCCCATTATCTCTGTTTCTCTCTCCACAGATGCTGCCCGACCAGCTGAGTATTTCCAGCATTTTCTGTTTTTAGCCCAGCTTCTCTAGTCTTTCCACGTGGCTGAAGTCCTGCATCCCTGGTATCATTCATAAATCTCATCTGCACCCTATCTAAGCCCTTGACATCCTTCCTAACGTATTGGACATACTACTTAAGCTGGGGTCTAAACAGTATTTTATAAAGTTTCAGCATAGCTTCCTTGCTTTTGTGCCTCTGTTTATAAAACCAAGGCTCCCATATGCATTTTTAACAGCATTTTCAACTTGTCCTGCCACCTATAAAGATTTTCAAAGACATTTGACAGTTCAACTCCTACAAGGAACAGGCCATAGAGCTTCTAGGGAGGCACACAGATGTAGCAATAGAGGTTGGTAAGGTCAGTGGGACAGGGCAGTCTTCAGGTTAGTGCCAGCACAGTGTGACATCCTGTGACACACCTTTCTCTGTTTTCTTGATTCTGATGGGAGTATGCTCACCCATTCTTAGTTTATGCCTTCCTTTCCTGCACTTCCACCACAGCAACTGGGGGGTGGGGGGGGGCGGGCAGAGAAAGAGTAGGAGGAGGAAATTCATCCGTGTCAATGAGAATGATGATGACAATGAGGATGATAATAATTAAGGAAAGGATGTGAAGGACAAGCCCACTCAGGTGTCCCTGCAGCAAGATTTGGTGCCATGTTCCTCTGCCACAACCCTCTGCGTCTCTTGCTTTTTCCTTGCCATGTACCAGCTCAGCTACTCTCATCCGGCAGGAATTAGATCGTATTAGTGAGGAGCTGATTCACAGAGGATGAGGGAGCCGGAGGAGTCAGGAGTGGTGAGGATGTGCCACCTTTCCAGTGGAGGCGGAGAGACTGCCCACGGCTTCGGAGTTGTGGGTTCCGGAATTCATGGGTACTCGCCTGAAGTTAAATCTATTCAAGGAACATTATGCCTATGTTGAGGCTTTGAGGTCAGTCTCTGAGGATATGCAGCAACCGACAGCTGTGACTGTGGAATCCACAGTCCTCATTTGTGTCAACATCAGAGATGCTTTTTCTTCATTGGCGGCATCAATGGAGCATGTGACAGCTGCACAGGAATCTGCAGCAGTCCCTCAACTAAGAAGGGGCGTGAAACCAGTCATTTCCACCTTCAAGCCTCGAGTCTGACTGGTGCCCTGGGGACAATAGGGGAGAGAGTAGAAAGTATCCTTCATACCACCTTTCAGACTCCAGAGCCTGACACGCACACTGCTTCCTCCTCAGGTGTTTTAAGATCTGGTAACTGCCATTAGACCATCCAGCTCACTGACCAGTGGGGACATAGATCCAGGGCTCAGTGAAGTGGCAACAGCTGGAGGCAACCCATATCAGGGTGGCATTTCTCAGGACAGCAGCACGTGCTGGCCTCCAGCCTTCCCCTTCAGAGCACCATGCAAATGGCATGCAGGAGGTGACACCAGGCTGCCCTGGCATAAACTTCAAGGATGCAGCTAACAGTGGCTCCCTGCCAGGAGCAAGCAGCCATGAGAGGAAGGCCAAAAGGGACCCAGCCAGGCCTAGGTCAGTAGGCAGGAGGAACTTAAAACAGATAATGTCATGAAGAAGCCAGAATGTGGAATACATATTAAATGACAACATGCTTGAGGTAACAGATATTTTGTTGCATATGTTTTTAAAATAGTTGATTCAGTGTTTGCATGTGGTGAACAAAGGAAGTAAAATGTTGGGAATGTATGGTGAAGCGTGTGACTTACAACTTTAAGGATGTGATGTTGAAGTTGTAGCTTGCCTTCAGGAGGCCACAGCTGGAGCATTGTGCTCAGTTTTGGTCTCTATTTACAGAAAGATGTAGAATTGTTGAAGGTAGCACAGAGGAGGGCTGCAAGGCTGATCCCTCAACTAAGAGGGCTTAGTTATGAGGAAAGAGAGTGTACCTGGGAAAGAGAAGGATGATGGGTAATTGGTACTTCATTGGCTATGAAGCACTTTGAGACGTCCTGAGGTCATGAAACGTGCTACAAAATGTAAGTTCTTTCTTTTAAGATTTTCATGTGCATGGTGATCTTGAATCTAGGGCCTAGAAATTCAGTATAGGCACTTTTGGGGCGGTAAAGTCGGGCGGCCGCTAAAGTTTGCGCCCGGTGCAAAGTCGCGCCCCCTTCACCGATATTCAGTCGCATCGCCCCAAGAGGTTGCTGCTGCGCTAAAACAGGCGATGCACGACTATCTTTAGGCGCTAAGCCGGCGGTGCTGAGCGATACCCCCGAGGCCGGGCGCAGCGCCGGTGCGGCGAGTTCTTGATTGGCGGCAGACACTCTGGCGCCGGTCAGCTCTTAAAGGGGGAGGGTGGATTTGTTTGCCTGCCACGCCCTGCACACTGCAGCCCTCAACCTAGGCCTGACCACTTCAGCTTCACCTGCACAATGCCCAGGGCTATGGAGAAGGCCAGGGAGAGAGCGCAGCACTTCAGCGACGGTGACCTGAGGCTGCCGGTTGGCGGAGTGGAGCGCAGGTGCCATGTTCTGTTCCCAGAAGGTGGCAAGAGGCCGCTGCACAGCGCCTACCGGAAAGCCTGGAGGGAGGTCTCCAACGGGGTGTCTTCCAACAGCGTGGTTGCCAGGACTCCTGTGCAATGCCGGAAGAAGTTCAACGACCTCACTCGGGTTGTCAGGGTGAGTACCCTTTCCAGTGTCCTCCTCATCCTTGCATGTGCACCTCACTTTATGGGCAAAGGGACCTGAAAGCCCTAATGGCCAGCCCTCATCCAGCAGCTATGGGACTGGCATGAAAATCACTTGCACATTCAGCACGTTACACACTGTACAAGCTATTCGACCATGGGAGGCAGTGCAGACAAGATCAGGGCTTCACACTGTACTTAGAGGCCGCCCTTTCTCTTGCAGGCCAAGGTGGCGCACAACCGGCGCAACCGAACTGAGACCGGGGGAGGCCGTCCTGATCTCAAAGAGCTCTCCGACCTCGACCAGCGCATGGAGCGCATTATGGCAGGCCAGCTGATTGGCCCCGTCACCAGTGGAGATGCCGACCCTGTTCTGGGCACCAATGGTAAGGGCATCACCTTTTGGACCTCTCTCGTTCCACTTGCGCATGAGATCAGCATCCTTTGCCACTGTCCGACCAATGCGGTGAATGGCAGCACTCATGCCTCCCTCGCTGCCGCCCTGTCCTCACTCTAAAGCTACTCTTGTGCCTTCCTGCTTTCAGATGGTGAATCGTCAGGTGAGGAGGCGGGCCCTCAAGCTGCCACTGTCAGCCCTTCGGAAGACGAGGAGGAGGAAGAGGAAGCCGGCCCATCAGTGCCACCCTCAGCCGCGCCAGCCCATGGCGATGTAGGGGACACGTCTTCCCTGGAGGGGAGCCGGGGGGAAGGGTCGGAGGAGAGTGAAGCTCCGGGGCCCAGCGGCCTGCAGCAACGTGGGAGGGGTGGGGAAGCTCGGCGGACTTCTCCCCAGAGGGTGAGTGCGGCCTCCAGTCCTGCGATGGTCAGCGCAGAGGAGGTGCGCCTCCTAGAGGAAATGGCCGTCCAGGCTGAGCGCAGGCACACTGAGCTCATGGCTGCAGTGGCAAGGATGCCTGACTCCATAGAGTCTCTGTCAAGGAGTGTGCAGCAATTCGGAGCAGCACAGGCCAGGAGTCTGCAACAATTCAGTGCAGCACAGGCCAGGAGTCTGGAACAATTCAGTGCAGCACAGGCCAGGAGTCTGCAGGACTTCGCGGCAGCACAGTCGGCTTCTAGCCAAGTGCTCAGTCGTGCCGTCCATTCACTGGCTGGTGTCATGCAGACACAGACCAGGGCCACACGGGCACTAACTGCTGCCACCCTCGCTGGATCAGCCAGGCATCGCCAGGGCACCCGCCGCGCAGCAGCAGCCCAGCAGTCTGTTCTTCAGCTGTTTGCTGCGCATGCTGCAGTGCTGGCCCGTGTGAGTGCCACTGTATCAGGCGACCAGCGAGCACCTGCAATCTGCCAGGTTGGCACCATTCCTGCAGCCGACACTGCCACTCCGCCATTGCAGCTGCCACGAGCCACTGGACAGACTGCTGCCGCCCAGCCAGAGTTGGAGCAGTCAGCAGCCGGCCACTCCAAGGCCAGAGCTGGTGCAGGCCGACCCCCAAGGGCATCTGCCGTCACGCCATCTGCCCCTCAGCAGCCTTCCCCCAGCCTTGCTGCAGCCACTGGGCTCCCATTGAGGAGGAGCTGCAGGGTGGGCAGGGGCCAGGCAAGGATGCGAAAGGCATCGCCCTTGCAGGGCAAAAATTAGAAGGTATGCTCAAATGCCTGTTGTGTTTTTGTAAGGCCGAGACTGGTGTCTTTCTTTCTTTTTGTAAGGCCGAGACTGGTGCAGTTGTGTTTTTGTAAGGCCGAGACTGGTGTCTTTCTTTCTTTTTGTAAGGCCGAGACTGGTAGTTTTGTGTTTTTGGAGGGGGATTCTCCACATAAGCATGTAATGTGGGAAGGGCAGAGGTTTTCAATAAATTATTGTTGTTAAATTGCACTGTGCATGGTTTTTTGGTTAAGTCCTGGTTGCCCTGCTCGGCTGAGGGCTTGTGGAGCGGCTACATTCATCTGCTGACATTGGCACAAGCCATTCCCTGAGAGGGGGCCTAGAACCGACGTTCAATAAGCCAGCGACAGGCGGCCCTTGCACTTTCTGCCTCCCTCCTGTGCTGGTCCTCTTCCTCCTCCTCCTCCTCCTGAGGTGGTCCTCCAATCTCTGGTGGCAGTGGCTGAGTCCTGCGGATAGCCAGGTTGTGCAGCATGCAGCAAACGACCACGAAATGGGAGACTCGCTCCGGCGAATATTGTAGGGCTCCACCGGAACGATCCAGACAGCGGAACCGTTGCTTCAGGACGCCGATTGTTTGTTCGATGATGTTCCTGGTCGCTTGATGGCTCTCGTTGTATCCCTCTTCAGCAGGGGTGCTGGGCGCACGGAGCGGGGTCATCAGCCAGGTACACAAAGGATAGCCTTTGTCCCCGATAAGCCATCCTCGTGGGTGAGACTGTGCCTGGAACATGTCTGCCACAGAAGTCTGTCGCAGGATGAAGGCATCGTGGCTGCTGCCTGGAAAGCGGGCATTGACAGCTAGGATGAGCTGCCTGTGGTCACACACCAGCTGGACGTTCAGCGAATGGTAGCCCTTCCAGTTGCGGTAATCCTCGGCATTCTCCAGAGGTGCCCGCAAAGCCACATGCGTGCAGTCAATGGCGCCCTGCACCATGGGGAAGCCCGCGAATGCTGCAAAGCCCATTGCACGCTGTTGCTGCTTGGCAAGGGCCATGGAAAAGGAGATGAACTGACGTCTCCTTTTGAAAAGGGCATTGGTCACCTGGCGGATGCAGCAATGCACGGCGAACTGGGAGATGTTGGCAATGTCCCCAGTAGCGGATTGGAAGGAGCCGGTGGCATAGAAGTTGAGAGCCACTGTCACCTTCACTGCCACCGACAGAGATGTCCTGCACCTCAGCTGTGGCTGCAGATCACCGCCAAGCAGCTGGCAGATCTCTGTGACCACGTCCCTTCTGAATCGCAGCCTCCGAACACACTGCTCATCAGACATGTTGAGATAGGAGAACTGCTGGCGGTATACCCTGGGTGGGTAAGGCCTCCTTTGCCGACGCCTGTTGCCCCCTCTCCGTCTAGCCAGGGCTGCCACTCTCTCACGGCGTCTGTGAGCCCTTTGGATGTAATTGAGAAAGCCAGCGTTGACACCCATTGCAGCCCCCATAATATGCTGGCAAACAATGAGATGTCAATGAAGGCAAAGATTAGTGGAAAGCTGTGGCCTGAAACCAGAAGTACCTGTCCGAGTGTTGGGCCAAAGCAGAAAGCTATCTACCTTGGTCTCTCTCCAAAGATCCGTTTCTCAAGAAGGAGTGCTGCGAAATGGCAGCCTTTTATAGTGCAGGAGGAGTGCCCTTTAATTTGCGCCCCCCGCGCCCCGCATCGGCTGAGCACCGTTCCACTCTAACAGTCGCTAGGGGTGCCAGGCGCACAATGGGGCGTCGCCACTGAAGTTCCGGCTGGGGGCGCACAAAGGGCGTTGCACGAGGAAATGACGTCATGATCTGCGCGCGCAGCTGAGCGCGCGCAAAGACTTTGCGCCGCCGCTAAATCTCTAGTGAAGTTGGGGCGAGGCGCAGATCGCACTGCGCCCGGGCGCTAGCCGCCTAGCGCCCGACATCTACTCCTCCTAAGGCGTTAACGGCTGGCGCAACCAACTGAATTTCTAGGCCTAGGAATATTATTCTATTGAGCACAGGATTCCAAGACTGGGGGACAGTGTTAAGTGCCAAAAGTAAGAAAGGAATTTTGGTAACTTTTTTGCCAAAGATAGGAAGATTGCAAATGTTACACCTCTGTTCAAAAAAGAGGAGAGGGATAAACCTAGTCAGATAAACCCAGCAACTACAGGCCAGTCAGCCTAACGTCGGTGGTGAGAAAACCTTTAGAGACAATAATCTGGGGCAAAATTAATTGGCATTTGGAAAAGTATGGGCTAATAAATGAAAGACAGCACGGATTTGTTAAAGGCAAATCGTGTTTGACTAACTTGACCGAGTTCTTTGATGAAGTAACAGAGAGGGTTGATGAGGGTAGTATGGTTGATGTTGTGTATATGGACTTTCAAAAGGCATTTGACAAAGTACCACATAATAGACTTGTTAGCAAAATTAAAGCCCATTGGATAGTGGCAGCATGGATAAAAAATTGGCTAAGGGACAGAAAGCTGAGAGTAGTGGTGAACGGTTGTTTTTCAGACTGGAGGGAGGTATACAATGATGTTCCCCAGGGTTTGGTATTAGGACCACTGCTCTATTTGATGTATATTAATGACCTGGACTTGGGTATACAGGGCATAATTTCAAAGTTTCCAGAGGACACGAAACCTTGAAATGTAGTAAACAACAAGAAGATAGTAACAGATTTTAGGAGGACACAGGCAGACTAGTGAAATGGGCAGACACATGGCAGATGAAATTTAATGCAGAAAAGTGTGAAGTGATACATTTTGGGAGGAAGAATGTGGAGAGGCAATATCAACAAAATGGTACAATTTTAAAGGGGTGCAGGGACAGAGAGACCTGGGGGTGTATGTACACAAATCTGTGAAGGTGACAGGACAAGTTGAGAAGGTTGTTAAAAAGCATATGGGATCCTTGGCTTTATTAATAGAGGAATAGGGTATAAAATCAAAGAAGTTTGGCTAAACCTTTATAAAACACTAATTAGGCCTCAGCTGGAGTATTGTGTTCAATTCTGGGCACCACACTTTTGGAAGGATATCAAGGCCTTGGAGAGGGTGCAGAAGAGATTTACTAGAATGATACCAGGGATGTGGGACTTCAGTTTTGTAGAGAGACTGGAGAAGCTTGGGTTGTTCTCCTTGGAGCAGAGAAGGTTAAGAGGAGATTTTATGGAGGTCTTAAAAATCATCAATGGTTTTGATAGATTAAATAAGTAGAAACTGTTTCCAGTGGCAGAAGGGTCAGTAACTAGAGGACACTGATTTAAGGTGATTGGCAAAAAGAACCAGAGGCGAATGAGGAAACATATTTTTACACTGCGAGTTCTTGTGATCTGGCATGCACTGCCTGAAAGGGTGGTGAAATCAGATTCAGATTCAATAGTAACATTCAAAAGACAATTGGATGACAACCTGAAGGGAAACAAATGACAGGGATATGGGGAGGGAGCAGTGGAGTGGGACCAATTGGATAGCTCTACCGAATAGCCGGCACAGCCAGCACAGGCCGAATGCCCTCCTTCTGTGCGGTATCATCCTACGATTCCAATTGTGGAACAGATTACCAGCTGCGACTGTAGAACAGAAAGCCCTGGCAAGTATTACATTTTGGGCTCTTTTACTCCAGATATTTTACAGCTTTCACATTTCAGACTAGTCTCATAAGTCAGCCCCGACTCCCCATGTCGGAGAGTGTTTTCATTTGTGCTGATACCTAGTTAAAATATTACAGTGCACCCCCAGGATAATGAACACAGAATCCTTTTTTAATAAAAACAAAATTATTTTTGCTATTGATTCTGTTCCGTGTCTCCTTGGGATCTTTCTTGTCCTAAAGACTGATAGCGCAATACCCATGACAATTTCAAATGCCAAACAAGTTAATTAAACAGCAAGTGAGCAAGCAAATAATCGCAGAAACATATAACCTATAAATTTACGGTAGCTGTTAAACATTACTAGCTTCTTGAAATGTGGTGAACTATTTATTTCAACTCATGTTAAACTATGACAAAAATTATTTTACATAGATTTATTAATCCTTTCCTCGTTATCTATGGAAGATGTCTGGTATATCTAATTCTCTTCAGACGTCTACTCAAATAATCCATATTCAAAGGCTCCAGATCAAACAGAGTGATTTGCAAAAGCCAAGCTATAAAACATCTCCAAAACAGTAATTGAAGTTTTGTGAACTTAAATAACTGTCAGTTTCATTCAAATAGCTTCCAACCAGACACATATCTCAATGATATTTATGTTTGAATTGAATGTCTAGGCTTCCACCTGAAGCAAACTGCTCAGCAAATAAACTATAGTCACGACATTGTATCAAGTTAAGCTAGGCTATGATATGATTTCTATGAGTGAAGCTGCTTTTTAACTCCTTAAAGAAGACAATACAAAGCTAAAACTTAAATACATTGGCCTAGAAATTCAGCTGTTTGCGCCAGACGTTAGCGCCAGATTTCCGGCGCTATCCACTTAGCGCCCGGGCACCGCCGGATCTGCGCCTACGCCGAAATTCAGCTGGGCTTTAGCGCCGGCGCAAAGTGTTAGCGCCCGGTCAGCTGCGCGCGCATCTTATGACGTCATTCCGTCGTGCAACGCCGTTTGTGCGCCCCAAACCGGAAATTCAGTGGCGCCCGGCCGATGTTGGCGTGGCGCTACTAAGAACTGTGAAATGGAACTCAACAGAGGCCCTGTGGGATTCGGGGAGCGCTAATTAAAGGGCACATCCACTCACCCATAAAAGCTAGCCATTTCGCTGCAATGACTTGACTGGTTTGGATTTCTGCACAGAGAGCAAGGCACAGAGATTACTGATTTCGGACACCATAGGAGAGGTCTTTTTGGCTTCTAGCCAGTGCTTTGACATTTGCATCCTTGTGATTTTGCTGGTTGGAACTTTGTAATGGGGGCTGCATGGGGGGCCAACCCTCAGTTGCGACATTTTGTGCGAAGGGCTGGCATACGCTTTGAGACAGGCCCAGGCATGGCTAGACGCAGAGGGGCCATTAGGCGTCGCCAACGTAGGCCTTACCCAGTCAGGCAATAATGGGAGCAGGTCTCATATCTCACCATGACTGCGGCGCATTGTGTTAAGAGGCTGCGCTTCAGAAGGGAGGTGGTTGAAGAGATCTGCCAGCGGCTTCATGCAGATTTGCAGCCACAGCTCATGTCCAGGGCGTCTCTCTCGGTGGAAGTGAAGGTCACGGTGGCTCTCAGCTTTTATGCAAGCGGCTCCTTCCAAGCCGCTGCTGGGGACATCGCGACCATCTCCCAGTTCGCCGCGCATCGCTGCATCCGACAGGTCACCGAAGCACTTTTCGCGAGGAGCCACCAATTCATCTCCTTCCCCATGACCCAACACAAGCAGGAGCAGCGTGCATTCGGATTTGCCAGGATCGCGGCCTTCCCCATGGTGCAGGGCGCCATTGACTGCACGCATGTGGCTATGCGGCCACCTATCCGCAATGCCGAGCAAGACCGCAACCGGAAGGGCTACCATTCCCTAAATGTGCAGCTGGTGTGTGACCACAGGCAGCGCATCCTAGCTGTCAATGCCCGCTTCCCAGGAAGCATCCACGATGCCTTTATCCTGCGACAGACTACTGTGGCTGACATGTTCCAGGCACAGCCTCAACCAAGGGGATGGCTTCTCGGGGACAAGGGCACCCTTTGTGCACATGGCTCATGACCCCGCTCCACGCGCCCAGGACCCCAGCGGAGCTGGCATACAATGAAAGCCATCAAGCCACAAGGAACCTAATAGAGCAAACGATAGGCGTCCTCAAGCAACGGTTCCGTTGCCTGGATCGTTCGGGCGGGTCTCTTCAGTATTCGCCGGATAGAGTCTCCCAGTTCGTCGTGGTCTGCTGCATGCTCCACAACCTGGCTATCCGCAGGACTCAGGCACTGCCACCTGACATTGGGCCACCACCTCAGGAGGACGAGCAGGAGGACCCTGAGGAGGAGCAGCACCAGGCCAGGAGGGAGCGACAAGGTCCAAGGGCCGTCCGCCGGGGGCTTATTGCTCGACACTTCTAGGCCCCCTGTCAGGGAATGGCCTGGCCCACTGAACGCAGCCGCTTCGCAAGCCCTCAGCCGGTTAACCCAACAACCACTTGAAACATGACACCTGCACATGGTGAATAAATAAACATCTTTATTTGAAAACCTCAGGGCCCTTCCCACATGGAAGAGCAAAACAGAGAAGACCCCCAAAAAACAGTAACAAACTTCTGTCACTCCCAAAACCTGGGGAGGACTAACATAACATCAGCATCCAAATGGCCTCGTCACTGGCCTAACAAAAACAAGCCCCCCCAACAACACAAAGACCCCCATAAAACAAAAACACATAATGCCCCCCAGAACAGAAGCCCCCGCATCACCCAAACCCTCGGTGAACACACTCTATTGGGTGTGGCGAGAGGGCGAGTGTGTGGACAGGCGTCTTTTGCCCCGGCCCGTCCTGCTGCTGCACCTCAAGCTGGGCCGTGAGGCTGTGCCGAGGCTGGGGGAAGGATCCTCAGGGCGACAAGGCGTCTCGCCAGATGCCCTTGGGGGTCGGCCTACACGAGGGTGGGCCCGGGAGGGGCCGGCTGGTGGCTGCTGCAGCTGTGGGTGGCCCTCTTCAGTGGCTGCAGGAGCTCCTTGCACCGTGGCTGGGGGAGTGGCAGGCTCGCCTGCACCAATGGGTACAAGGTGGGTGATGCCAGGCGCGCGCTGGTCGCCAGACACACGTGCACTCGGGCGGCCTGGCCGGGGAGCAAGCGCGCCAAACTGTGGGTGGCCAGACCGGTGTGCGGCAGCAGGGCGGCGCCTGGCCTGGCGACGCCTCCCCGCCAGTGCGAGGGTCGCAGAAGTCAGTGCCCCAACTGCGCCGGCATGTCCCCGCATCTGCAGTCCCATTGTCTGGACAGCACCTCTCAGCTGGCGACTGGCGTGCTGCGCTGCCTCGAGTTGCTCGACCCCCCTCTCATGCGCTGCCACAAGGAGCTCCACCCCCCTGGCGTGCGCTGCAGCGAAAACCTCGAGGCCCCTGGCCTGGGCTTGGCCGAAAGCCACCACACTTTGAGAGAGGCTTTCGATGGCCTGAGGCATCTGTGCCAGCACCTCCATGATTTCCACGTGGCGGCGCTCCGCCGCCGCCAACATCTCGTCCAGGAGGCGCACCTCCTGGGCGACGTCCGAGTCCGGACTGGAGGGCGCCTCCACCCTCTGGCCAGAAGGCTGGCGTGCCGCCGGAGCGCTGCCGCGTGCGGCCACGCCACTGACACCAGGTTCTGCCCTCCCCTCCACCGCCTCCCCCCTCTGGGCAGAAGGGTCGCGTGCCGCCGGAGCCTTGCCGCGGGCGTCCATGCCACTGGGACCAGGTTCGGGGCTCCCCTCCCCCGCCTCCCCATGGCTCTCCGGCACGCCAGACGTATCCCCTTCATTGGCATGTCCTGGAGCGGAGGAGGGTTCCCCCGAGGTGGCGCCTTCCTGCTGCTCCTCCACGTCCTCCTCCTCCGAGGGCCTGGCTGTGTGGGCTTCAGGGAGCACCTCCTCCTCACCAGCTGAAAGCAGGAAGGCACAAGTGTAGCTTTAGAGTGAGGATAGGCCGACAGCGAGGGAGGCCGCACTGGTGCATTATGCGCATTTATCGGCCACTGGGGAAGGATGTAGATCTGATGCGCGAGGGCAAGGATAGAGGTGCAGCCGGTCCTGTCCTTACCAGTGGGCTCCAGTATAGGGTCGGCGTCACCGATCGCCACAGGCCCAATCACCGGGTGCCGCAGCAGTCGGGCCACCCTCTCTTCCAGAGGCGTCAGCTCCTGGAACTCGCGAGGGCCTCCACCAGTGACACGGAGGCTCCTGGCGTTCCTCGCCAGCTTGGCCTGCAAGAGAAAGGAGGGCGTCTAAGTACAGTGTGGTGCCCTGTAGCTGTGTGTGAGGCCTGCCATGGTGGAATAGCTTGCACAGTGTGGTGCCCTGTAGCTGTGTGTGAGGCCTCCCATGGTGGAATAGCTTGCACAGTGTGGTGCCCTGTAGCTCTGTGTGAGGCCTCCCATGGTGGAATAGCTTGCACAGTGCGGTAAGTGCAGAAAGAGCTCTTGATTAACATGCAAGTGCCATTGCAGCGGCAGCAGGGCTGGCCATTAGACCTTGGATGTCCCTTTGGCCCTAATGGGAGGTGCACATGCAAGGATGAGGGGGACATTGGAAAGGGTACTCACCTTGACCAGCCGACATAGGTCGTTGTATTTCTTGCGGCACTGGTCCGCACTCCTGGGAACATCTGAGCTGGAGGAGACCCTCCGGGCAATTTTGGTCCAGGCCTCCCTGAACTGGCTCCTGGGAGCCTTCCTGCCACTAGCCGGGCAAACGACCCGCCTTCTTTTGCGCACCCCATGAAGGAGCACACCCAGCGCATGCTCAGAGAAGCGTTCGGCTCTTTCACGGGCCCTCTCCATGTCCTCCAGGCGTTGATATGCCACACAACCACTCCTGAGGCCTAGTTGCAGGGCTACAGCATGCAGGGCGTGGCTGCAGTCAAAGTTGACCCTTCCCCCTTTAAGAGCTGGCCGGCGTCAGGGTGTCTGCTGACACTCACCACATGATCGCACCTGCGCTGTGCCCGGAATCGGCGTTATTAGGCTGCATCGCCGGATTAGTGCCTGAACACAGGGTTCCAATGCCTTGTGCAGCGCTCGGCCAAAAAGTTGGCCAAATCTACTGAATTTCGGCGAGCTCGCCTGCACTTTCCGGCGGGCGCTAAATTTGACGAGCGCCCGACTTTAGCGCCGCAATAGCGTCAGAACTGAATTTCTAGGCCATTGTGCTAGAAATTCATTATAGCCCAGGAATGGGCGGTATCTTTAGAAATGTTTGAGAATTAACGCCAGGTGCTAATGGTTTAGACTGCACGCAAAATTCATTCTCACTGCTCAAAGAAATGATTGGGGCACTAAATTAAGTCTTAAAGGCCTAGGTTACACTCAAAGGGTGGACTAATATCGGGTGCAGTCTGATCTCAACTCATCATTGCCACAGGCTTTTCTCAGTACTTAAATGGGAGATTCATTGATACTGCAGCACCTCCTTCTCAGCAGTGCTGGCAGTGCAGCTGCCTCAGCCAGGAGAAGCACAAGGAGAAGGAGCCGGAGGACTGAAGCAGGTTTGCTCATGGCAGGTCCACCTCAGTCGGGTGGTCAAGGTGATTGAATGCTTCAACAAATGCTACATACCGCCCTCTGTACCAAAAGCTTCACACACTGCCCAAAGCAGCACTCCCCCAGTGCTCACCCACCAACAATCTCTACCTACCAACACTCACATCTCACGCCTTGCACACAATGACAGCTATTCAACTATGGCAGGCACAAGGGTCATTCATTATTAGAATGAATGTGATATGTTTATGCATACATTTATTAATGGAGTTTGCAGTATTTTGTGGTCTCTCTCATTTCACCTTTGCACCTAGGACGATGCTGTGTTATGACATGACACAGTGATGGTATGATGGGCATGTGGTGAGCAAAAGGGATCTGGGGTTTAAGTCATCCTGGTGTGAGGCTGGAGGTCTTTTTGGAGGAGGTGGCAGAGTTTTGTGACCACCACCTTGGTGATGCAGAGCCATCTAATACACTGCTCCTCGCTTAATTGAAGGTAGGAGAAGTGCTGTCGGAATACCCTCGGAGGGTAAGGCCTCCTGGCGAGAACCCCCATGTCTCTCCTCATCCCTCAGCGCACATGTTCCCATATTTCTGGCTGCCTATGCTCCTTCCGCCATAGATCCTAGAGGGCAAGGTGGCATGCCAGTATAGCCCCCATTAATGTTGCC
Organism: Somniosus microcephalus; assembly: GCF_052327205.1. NCBI lineage: Eukaryota > Metazoa > Chordata > Chondrichthyes > Squaliformes > Somniosidae > Somniosus > Somniosus microcephalus. The sequence continues at coordinate 51,784,596 of NC_141003.1, forward strand.
AAGTGTAGCAGTTTGAATCTTTGAACAATAAATGTAGCCACTTTGCACTTGCCAGAAGACTGCTGATATAAAAGAAACTTGAAATTATTCATACAAACTGCTCCACTGGCTGAAACTGACAAGAAGCCACTGAAACTAACCTGCCCTGACAGCTGCGAGTGATTAATGCTGATGCCTTTAAATAACGTTGCTGGAGCCAGCTTCCGTCAGCTGTGCGTCTGCTCTCCCTGTCGCTGTCTGGTTGAGGCGCAAAGATAAGTGGCGACAATCAATTTTTCAGATCGAGTGCCCAGTGAGCGTTGCACGTTCAGACGTCATGATTTGCCTGGCGTTGAAGTCCCCAGCAGTACATTGTACCAATGGCGCAATGGGGGCAAGGGGGCAGATTTGCCGTGCGGCGCTAGATTCACCTCGCCCTGGCGCTGCTGCATCAGCACCTCGTTACCGCCCTCTGCAGGCGCTAACAGGAGGCACTAACCTAACAAACTTTTCCCCCACTGAATTTTTGTCTTAGCAAGTCTTAAAAATAATGGCCTAGAAATTGGGCTTTGGCTTAGCCAGGGCTTTAGCGCCGGAAGTTAGTGCCGGCGCTAAGTCCCCCTGCGCGCGCCAAAAATTCAGTAGCGCCGCGCCCAAACGGCTGCCGGCGCTACTGAAGGGTCTTAGCGCCTGGAAAAGGGCGCTAACTGCCGTTTAGCGCCGCAATTCCGGCGCTGCGGCACCCGATGCAGTGCAGCAGACTGGGGAAGTGCAGGCCTCCTCCTTCCGTTAAGGAGGAGCTGCCTGCACCCGGCCGCGACCCGCGCAAATCTGTTTAAAAATGAGCCCGGCACCTCGGACAAGTGCCGGGCTTGCATCTGTTCCGGGGGGGGGCGGGGAGAAGTCCGGGGAGGGAGCTGCGGGCAGGCGGCCGGCGGGAAAGCGGCCGGCCGCCGCGGGGCCTTTAATGCGCCGGCGCAAACACATGTTGGACTCTGTTGCCAGAGTCTTAGTTGCGGCTGCCACGGGCGAGGCGGCCGCAACTGAATTTCGGCGCTGGGGCCCGTCGGCATGGCAACCGGGACGCTGCGCACACCGATGACGTCATCGGTGCCGGCGCAGCGCTACCGGTGCAACGCCGCTTTAGGGCCCCAGGGAATTTTTCAACTGGCCATAACTCTGGCGCTAGTCCCTCTAGCGCCTCAAAAGCGGCGCTAAGGCTAGTGAATTTCTAGGCCAATGTCTGGGTGAATTTGCATTAGAAAAGATAATACAGAACCACAGCAAGGGAGGGTACACCAGATAGCGCAAACATCTTCTCCTGCCTAAAACATGACAATATAAAAATTGATTATGTAAGCTGAATTTCAACTTTGAATACAACTGCTGAGATCACAAGGGAAAAAGTGGTCAAATAGTGCAGGGATGGGGAGGGGAAAAGAGAGCGAACAAAAGTAAATAGAAGGAAAGGGGAGAAATACCAATTGTGCAGGGGGGTGGAGTGGGGGAAATGAATAAACAAATACAATATAAGTTGAGCCAACAAAATGCATGCTATAGAAGAAAAAATCGTATATTGAATGAATTTTTACAGTTACACTTTCTCTATGCCAACATGTCGAGTGCCAGGCATGATTTCCTGGGAACTGCTGTTTGTAATGCATTTCATTCTCAAGAATAAGTTGGATTTAACATAAAAATAGGTAAGAACACATCTAACTATGTGTGGTTCCTTTAACAGAAATAGTCCCAGCTTGAATGTCCATGCCATAAGGCAGCTTTGATATCAAGTATTATTTTGGCTTCCTTCCGAGCATTAAACATATTTAGCAATGACAGTGATAAGTATGTTACAATATCCATAGTAGAGTGAAATGGCCTGATGCCCAGTTGATTGGAGTTTATCATTGAAATGGAACAGATGCTTAGGACTAGTGTTGCTCACAACATACTCTATCATCTTGTCCATGATACTGAAGAGGGAAAAGAAGTGTGACTTTCAAGTAGCTCGGTACAGCCTTAATATTCTACTTGTATAATTACGATGGTTAAGATAACCAAATATACTGTGAGTGACAAAGATTTAGGCCTAGAAATTCATTGTAGCCACTTTTGGGGCGGTAAAGTGGGGCGGCCGCTAAAGTTTGCGCCCGCCGCCAAATCGAGGCCACTTCTCTGATATTCATTAGCTTCGCCCTAGGAGTTCGCTCGAGCGCTAAAACTGGTGTTGGACGCCTCTGTTTGGGCGCTAAGCCAGAGGTGCTGATCGATAGCGCCGAGGCCGGGCGCAGCGCAGGTGCGGCCATCTCGTGATTGACAGCAGACACCCTGGCGCCGGCCAGCTCTTAAGGGGGAAGGGTCGACTGTGTCTGCTGCCACGCCCTGGATAGTGGAGCCCTGCAGCTAGGCCTGAACACTGCTGCTGGACCCAAATAGCGCCTGAAGCCATGGAGAAGGCCCGTGAACGTGCGCAGCGCTTCTCAGAGCGTGATCTGAGTGTGCTGGTTGGTGCTGTGGAGAAGAGGTGCCATGTTTTGTACCCGGACAATGGTAAGAAGGCGCCGTTCCGCGTCTACAGGAGAGCCTGGAGGCATGTCGCCAGCAAGCTGTCAGCCAACAGCGAGGTCCCCAGGAGCGGTGTCCAATGCCGCAAAAAGTTTAATGACCTCACGCGGATTGTCAGGGTGAGTACCCTTTCCAGTGACCTCCTCATCCTTGCATGTGCACCTCACATTATGGGCAAAGGGACCTGAAAGCCCTAATGGCCAGCCCTCATCCAGCAGGGATGGGACAGGCATGAACATCAATTGCACATTCTGCACTTAGCACACTGGCCAAACTATTCCACCATGGGAGGCAGTGCACACAAGATCAGGGCGACACACTGGCCAGGCTATTCCACCATGGGAGGCAGTGCGCACAAGATCAGGGCGACACACTGTACTTAGAGGCCGTCCTTTCTCTTGCAGGCCAAGCTGGCTAATAATCGGAAGAGCCGGACTGCGACCGGGGGAGGCCGACCCCAGATCCAGCCGCTCACCGAGCTTCAACATCGCGTGGAGCGCCTCATGGGTGCCCAGGTGATTGGCCCTGTTGCATGTGGAGATGCCGACCCTGTTCTGGGCACCAATGGTAAGGACATCCACGTTTGGACCTCTCTCGTCCCACTTGCGCATCAGATCTACATCCTTTCCCACTGTCCGACCAATGCGCTGAATGCCACCACTCATGCATCCCTTGCTGACGCCCTCTCCTCAGTCTAAAGCTACTCTTGTGCCTTCCTGCTTTCAGATGGTGAGGAGGAGGTCCCTGAACTTGCCAGTGACAGCCCCTCAGAAGAGGAGCAGGAGGAGGAGCAAGAGGAAGGCGGCCCATCAGGGGAACCCTCAGCCGCGGCCACCCAGGCCAATGTAGGGGACACGTCTTCCCTGGAGGGGAGCGTGGCGGAAGTGTCGAAGGGGAGGGGAGCTCATGGGACCTGCGGCCTGCAGAAACGCGGGAGGGGGGTGGAAGCTCGGCGGCCTTCCCCCCAGAGGGGGGATGCGTCGGAGGGGAGTCCAATTGCTGGGCCCAGCGGCGAACAGCAACGCAGGAAGGGTCGGCCAGCTCGGCGGCCTTCTCCCCAGAGGGAGAGTCCGGCCTCCAGTCCGGAGATGGTCTTCGCCGAGGAGATGGAACGCCTCGAGGGCTTGTCCGCGGACTCGGAGCGCCGGCACACGAAGCTCATGGCGGCAGTGGCACGGTTGCCTGAGGCCATCAAGTCCCTCTCTCGGAGTGTGGCCGAGTTTGGGCCCTCAGAGGCCACCAGTCAGGCGGAATTCCGGGCAGATCAGGCAGCGAGTTGGGCAGAATTCGGGGCAGCTCTGGCAGCGACTGGCCAGGTGATCAGTGGTGCCGTCCAGCCACTGGGCACTCTGATGCGGTCAGTGAACAGGTCAACACGGGCACTCACTGCTGCCACACTCGCTGTGTCAGCCAGGCATCGCCAGGGCACCCGGCGCGCTGCAGCAGCACAGCGGTCTGTCCCTCGGCAGATTGGTGCGCATGCTGCAGTGCTGGCCCGGGCGAGTGCCAGTGTCTCAGGCGACCAGCGAGCGCCTGCCATCCGCCAGCTTGCCCCCATTCCTCCAGCCGCCACTGCCACTCCCCCAGTGGAGCTGCCAGGAGCTGCTGCAGCGACTGATGCTGGCCAGCCACAGCTGCAGCATTCAACAGCCGCCCGCTCGACGGCCAGACCTCGACTAGGCCGACCCCCAAGGGCATCTGCCGTCACGACATGTGCCCCTCAGGAGCCTGCCCCCAGCCTTGCAGCAGCCAATGGCCTTACTTTGAGGAGGAGCAGCAGGGCGGGCAGGGGCCACACAAAGATGGCCAAGGCATCGCCCTAGCAGGCCAAATAGTCGAATGTCTGGCCAGTTGTGTTTGTTTTTTGAGGCCGAGATTTGGATGTTTGTTTTTTGAGGCCGATGATGTGATGTTTGTTTTTTACGAAGGCCGAGAATGACGGCCATTTTAGTTGCACTATTTTGTTAATCCTCTCCAGGTTGTGGGAGCGAGTAATTTGTTTGAGTGTTTTTTGGGGGTTTCGTCTGTTTTTGGTTTTCATGTGGGAAGGGAGCTGAGTTTGAACAATAAAGCATTTTATTTATTCACATTGTCCATGTTTGATCTTTGAACTGTTTGTTGCCTTAACCGGCTGAGGGCTTGCGGAGCGGCTGCAATCATGTTCTTTCATTGGCACATGCCATTCCCTGACAGGGGGCCTAGAAGTGACGTTCAATAAGCCGCCGACGGGCGGCCCTTGGACCTTGTGCCTCCCTCCTGGGCTGGTACTCCTCATCCTCCTCCTCCTCATGCTCCTCCTGCTCCTCCTCCTGAGGTGGTGGTCCAACGTGAGGTGGCAGTGCCTGAGTCCTGCGGATAGCCAGGTTGTGCAGCATGCAGCAAACGACGACGAATTGGGAGACTCGATCCTGCGAATACTGGAGGGCTCCCCCGGAGCGATCGAGACAGCGGAACTGTTGCTTGAGGACGCCGATTGTTTGTTCTATGATGTTCCTAGTCGCTTGATGGCTCTCGTTGTATGCCTCTTCAGCAGGGGTCGTGGGCGCGCGGAGCGGGGTCATGAGCCAGGTACACAAAGGATAGCCTTTGTCCCCGATAAGCCATCCTCTTGGGGGAGGCTGTGCCTGGAACATGTCAGCCACAGTTGTCTGTCGCAGGATAAAGGCATCGTGGCTGCTGCCTGGAAAGCGGGCATTGACAGCTAGGATGCGCTGCCTGTGGTCACACACCAGCTGTACATTGAGGGAATGGTAGCCTTTCCAGTTGCGGTAATCCTCGGCATGCTCAAGAGGTGCCCGCAAAGCCACATGCGTGCAGTCAATCGCGCCCTGCACCATGGGGAAGCCCGCTATTCTTGAAAATCCCACTGCACGCTGCTGCTGCTTGTCCAGGGTCATGGGGAAGGAGATGAATTGATGTCTCCTTGCGAAAAGGGCTTCGGTCACCTGGCGGATGCAGCAATGCACGGCGAACTGGGAGATGTTAGCGATGTCCCCAGCAGCGGATTGGAAGGAGCCGGTGGCATAGAAGTTGAGAGCCACCGTCACCTTCACTGCCACCGACAGAGACGTCCTGCGCATCAGCTGTGGCTGCAGGTCTCTCTGAAGCAGCTGGCAGATGTCTGCAACCACCTCCCTTCTGAATCGCAGCCTCCTTACACACATCGCGGCAGACATGGTCAGATAGGAGGACTGCTGGTGGTATACCCTGGGTGGGTAAGGCCTCAGTTGGCGACGCCTGTTGCCCCCTCTGCGTCTAGCCAGGGCTGCCACTCTCTCACGGCGTCTGTAAGCCCTTCTGGCATAAGGCTGAAAGTCAGCGTTGGCACCCAATGCAGCCCCCATTATATGCTGGCAAACACTGAGCTCTCAATGAAGGCAAAGATAATTGCTAAGCTCTGGCCTGAGCCAAAAATACCTGTCCTAGTGTTGGTCCAAACCAGTAAGCTCTCCTCCTTGGTCTCTCTCCAAAAAACCGTTGCACAAGAGTGAATGCTGCAAAATGGCTGGCCTTTATAGTGCAGGGTAAGTGCCCTTTAATTAGCGCTCCCCGTGGCCCGGCTCGGCTGTGTACCGTTCCACTTCACAGTCGTTAGGGCTGCCCGGCGCACAATGGGCCGGCGCGAGTGAAGTTCCGGTTTGGGGCGCACAAAGGGCGTTGCACTATTAAATGACGTCATGATCTGCGCGCGCAGCAGGGCGCGCGCTAAGACTTTGCGCCGGTGCTAAATGTGTCCTGAAGTTGGGGAGAGGCGCAGATCGCGCTGCGCCCGGGCGCTAAGCGCCTAGCGCTCGAGATCTACTCCTCCTAAGGCGCTAACGGCTGGCGCGCCCAACTGAATTTCTAGGCCTTAGAATAGAATACTGCTCTAACTTCTAAAAAGGAGTTTCCTATTTGTGTAACCTTAAGCGGTTTTGAGACACTAGCCCTGATTTGCAATCCTGAAAAAATTGGGTCTGTGCAATTCACACCTGAGCCCGTAGCGCAGGTCACATTGAATTTTGCAATGCAAGGTCCACACCTTGTTTTCAATAGGCTACAGACACAGGAAAAGCTTACCCAGGGAGCTTGGCCCTTGACGCATGGCTGGGAGTGCAAAATCTGATGATGAACTACTCTTAAAAAAGGGCTGCAGGTCACCATAAAGAGGAAGCTGCGGTGGTGGCAGAACAGTGGACTAATTGTTCACAGTGAAGACATGAAAGCAACACTGCTCCTTTTGATGTTGGAGATGGAAATCCTTCTGCAGGAAATGCACCAACGGAAGATGGCTCTATTTGGGCCTGAATGCCAGTAAAAGCACAGGTCTCTGCTGAATGGAGGGAGGTCACAGATAGAGTCTATGCAGTTACCCAGCCAGCCCCTTCATAACCAGCTGTAAATGAGGAAGAGGTGTGCTTGTATCAGGAGCAAAGCTAAGATGACTGTGTTCCTCACTTCTGTACACATTTCTCATGGGGCCCGTCAAGCATGGGACAAACCCAAGTTGGGAAACTTGCATCTTCTGCAAGGTATCATTTCAAGCATTGCACACAACTATTGTGAAGTTGTATGGCACACTTTTCTTGACGATGGAGGTGGCAGCTGAGAAACAAAGAGATGCCGATGGGTCCAGGCTGACATGCTCTCCCTCTTCTGTTAGGGGGGGATTTCTCACCAAGGTCAGTGATCATGGATACAGAGTTTAGATGAAGAGCTCTCCTTGAAATATTGTGAGCACTATCAAATGCTGCTCAATGAATATTTCTTGGACGCGTACCGGATAATGGTCTCAGACATACATGATAATGCGATGTTCAGGTAATATCTGACCATTAGTTGAAAATACCTCTCCTCACGAAGGCCATGGGATTGAATTGAAGAGTCTTAATGCTCACATGAGTATCATGTGCAAGCCTTTGTACTTGAGAGAACCTTACCGTTTGGTGAAATATTCACACCCTGTCCAGCTTATACCTCCTTTCCACAGGAAAAGTAATGAAGAAGTTGCCTCTGATAAATATAGTGGTTGTAACTTCCCTGATAAACACATGTATTGCAGGCTACCTGATGTGCTAGAGGTCCCCTGGGATCTCATGGAAGGATGCAGTGGCATGAAAGCATCCTGCTATGGTAACTTTGACTTCTAAGAGTAGATCCAGATATTGTTTGCAGCTCATTGTGCAGTAGGTGGTGTAACTCTGTGGCAACCTGTTTTGTGACATGAAGACAGAGAAAACTGGTCTCCTCTGACATTTCCTGGTACAGGCCCTGGGGTAGCGACGAGCATTGCCAGAACACCCAATGGTCATTGCACTTGAATTTTTGGCCCTCAAACTCCTTTTCCTCATTTCTTACGTACAGTTCATTTGGACCCCGAAGAAATAACCATCCTCACCACTTTGTAAGATGTGATGTCAAAAGAAATGAAATAAAAATACACAAAATTGCAAAATTGGTGGATTACCAAGCAAACCAAACTAATGCGTGAACCAAAATGCTGGCAAGCCAGGTCCTGGGACTTCAGTGCACAAATGTTTCAATGGCAAAGTTAACAATCTGGGCATAGGCTTCTCCACAGATGTAAAATGTAATGGACATAAGTTTAAAACTAGATTTAAAAATATTTAAATGAGGCTCTACATGCTGCCAGGTGACCAAGGTTGGGGAGTAAAAAGGATTTTAAAAAATTAGGTCTTGAAGTTTTTGAAGATGGGGAGAGATGTGTAAGGCTATTTTGGATGGCACCACCACCAGTAAGGGAGCAGAGGAAGGGAAGGAGGAAGAAATACTAAAATCAGAGCTGGAAGAACAGAAATGCAAAGAGCTGCAGGAGGTTGCAGAGATAGGGCCAGGGAGATATTGGTAACCAAGGAAGATTTTCAAATCAATATACTGTGGCATGGGAGCTAATGGAGATCAGCACAAACAAGGACAATAGGTCAGCACGACTTAGCACATAGAATACAGCAAGCATCACCTATTGCAGGATAGTTTGCAGGCTGGCAAAATGCTTCCTTAAATACTTTGCTTTCATCTCTCTGTGATGCTTGAATCTGCCCTTGTGAAGTCAGGTTGGTAGAGAGCTAACAGTAAAGATTTTCCTCTACAGCTGTTGGAGCCTTATCATTATATACCATTAAATATCTTACCTTGTTGTGTAAGGAAAGAGATTTGTATCCTTATGTGACATATCTATCAGATTTTATCAGACATATATATGCATAAATATAGGAAACATACTGGCCTAGAAATTCAGTTGTTAGCGCCAGCCGCTAGCGCCTTAGGAAGAGGAGAAGTGGGGCACTAAGCAGCTAGTGCCCGGGCGCGGCGCGATCTGCGCCTCTCGTGAACTTCACTCAAGATTTAGCGGCGGCGCAAAACCACAGCACCCGCTCAGCTGCACGCGCAGATCGTGATGTCATTTCATGGTGCAACGCCCTTGGTGCGCCCCGAACCGGAACTTCAGTGGCGCCGCCCTTCTTTGCGCCTGGCGCCCCCCAGCGACTGGTAGAGGAGAACGGTTCCCAGTCGCTGCGGGGCGCGGGGGGGCGCTATTTAAAGGGGACTCCTGCTGCATTATAAGTGGCAGCCATTTTGTGCCAATCCTTCTGTGTGAGAGACGGATATTTGGAGAGAGACAAAGGCAGAGAGCTTTCTGCTTTGACTCAGCGCTCGCACAGGCACTTCTGGCTTAAGGCCAGAGCTTTGCACTTGGATTTAACTTTCAGTGCCATAGCCTTGAGTCGCCACATATAATGGGGGCTGCAATGGGTGGAAACGTTGGCTTTCTGCATTGCATTCAAAGGGATCAGAAACGCTGTGAGAGAGTGCCAGTCATGGCCAGATGGAGAAGGGCCAACAGGCGTCGGCACAGGAGGCCTTACCCACCCAGGGTATACTGCCAGCAGTTCTCATATCTGAACATGTCTGAGGAGCAGTGTGTTTGGAGGCTGCGATTCAGAAGGGAGGTGGTCACTGAGATCTGCCAGCTGCTTCGCAGAGATCTGCAGCCACAGCTGAGGAGCAGGACGTTTCTGTTGGTGGCAGTGAAGGTGACAGTGGCTCTCAACTTCTATGCCACCGGCTCCTTCCAATCCGCTACTGGGGACATTGCCAACATCTCCCAGTTCATGGTACATTGCTGCATCCGCCAGGTGAACAATGCCCTTTTCAGAAGGAGACGTCAGTACATCCCCTTCCCCATGACCCTGGACAAGCAGCAAGAGCATGCAATGGGATTTGGAAGAATAGCGGGCTTCCCCATGGTTGAGGGCATAGAACTGATGAACCAGCAATGGTCAGGCCTTGCTTCAGGGCTGCAGTGTGCAGGGCATGGCAGCCAAACAAGTCGACCCTCCCCCTTTAAGAGCTGACCGGCGCCAGCGTGTCTGCCTTCATTCAGAAACTCGCCGCACCTGCGCTGCGCCCGCCCTCGGTGTTAGCACCTCGGCTCGCCGGCTTAGCGCCTTATGATAGTCGTGCATCGCCTGCTTTAGTGCAGCAGCAACCTCTTGGGGCGATGCAACTCAATTTTGCCGAAGGTGGCGCTAAGTTGCGCCGGGCGCTAAATTTAGCGAACGCCCGGCTGTAGCGCCCCAAACGTGGCGATACTGAATTTCTAGGCCAGCGTTCTAAATATAAGGCAGAATGTCACAGTTCAATGAGTATTAAAATCAACAGTAAATTAAGAGTTGGTGGCCTTTTGTAACAGTCATCAGGCATCAACAAAAAGTTCCATTATTCTAACAGCAAAACACAGCTCAAATATTAAATAAATACAGGTCTTTGTTATTAGGAAATGAATTCAAGGTGTCATCAGAACAACTTGATTAGGTTGCAGACTCAGACTCACCCATGAGTGTCAGATACAGGGGTACAGATTCAAAGTATGTTCCAATACTGGATTGTTCACAGATTTTGCAATTAAAAGTAGAATTTATTTCACCATCCCCTATTCCTTTAAGCTTGAAGGCAGTGATCTGATTCATTATTGATTTCTAACAGAACAGGAAAATAAGAGTTATTGCAGTGGTTATTCTTTTCTCCATTTCTACTGTAGCTTTCCAGCAACCCATCATGTTCCTGTTTTTAATTTCCATGAGGCGTCCATTTCCCCGAGTGTGGCCCTTACTGAGACCCAGCGATGATGACTCCTTCTCCTCTTAACGTTCACTTTACTGGACTACTGTCCTTGTATTCATTTTCACCTGTACCATCTGCTGCATTTATATAGCTAAACCCCTACAACATAACTTATAGGTGACCGAACAAAACTAATTGTATTTTAAGACTTGTGGGGAAAAAAAAACTTGCTTAAGTCCCTTTGCCCCTGCGATTTCTTTTCACAGAAAAATAAAACAAGAGTTAAAAACATGATGCGGCTTTTAGACATAATGACAAATATCAATAGAGGTTAATGAGACCTTGAGTTCTGAAGACTATTCAACCTCCACCTCCAAATAGTCAGTACTCTATTAACATGCTGAATTATTAATGCAGTGATTTGTTCTGTCTGGGATATGTCCAAACATTTGTCAGCATCAGCGCTTTAATCCAAGGCATACATCACACAACTGAATTGGGACAGAGTGTGCCTTTATGTTAATTAAGAATTTTTGTGGGTGATCAAAATGTTCTAAAACAAATGTCAGTGCAATTCACGTATTTCTGACAAAATCAGATTATTAAAACAGAGTGAACGGCCCAGGGAAGTTTCTCTTAAATACATGTCTTCTGAAAATCACAAGACAATAAACAGATTGGTTTTCATCCTGCCTGCAGGATGATGAATGAAAGAACACACTTTCCTTTTTTTTTCAGTTTTCTCTGCTAATGGCACGATTTATCCTGGGGTCTGACTCCACCAGCACCAGCAGCCCAAGTGGCCATTCACATGTATAAAGTCTAGATAATGAATGTTGACGGTTTATTTAACTGCAGGGGGGGAGGGCGGGGGGGGCATTGCAGCTAAACCGGATCCTGTTCTCACCCAACACCCACACAAGTGCATTTTCAGCTGGCGTCACTGGATAGCAAATAGGGCAGGAATCCCAACTGGCTTTTCCTCTCCTTAGCCCAAAGACTACTGAAGCCAACTTCCGCATCCCACCACTAACCTGAGTTCAGGTAACTCTAGAGCTGATGGTAAATTCATTAACATTGTGATTTTACCAATTCCATATTGGGCAAACATAAAAATAAAAATTTGTCTCGCTGTCCCGCCCATCTGATTTCCACTCCCGGTTAAAATCGGGGTTTTGCCGTGTAATATTTACCCGGCGTTTTGCATCCTGCTTCTCGGTGCATTAGTCCAGGTACAGGTTTTAAACCCAGCCGGATTACTGTCTCCTAATCTCCCTGAGCAAAGCCAACCCTCTTCGGTTATGAAAAGCACACAGCAAGGATTGCCCTGCCAGAGCCTGGAAGTGGTAGAATGACCTTGTACAGGAGGGTTATGTGTCCACATGCCACTGCCACCAGACTGAACAAGCAGTTGTGCTTTACATGGATGCTGGACACAGGCTGATGGAAGGAGTAGATGGGTAGACCTTTTCTGCTGCTCTCCCTTTAGCTCCGCTCTTTGCAAAGAAATGTTCTTTTCAAATTTAAAAACAGAAAAGCAACCACTGGAATGTGAAGCTGGTTACAGTAAGAATTGCATTTAATATCGCAGCTTTAACATAGAAAGCATCTCAAGACAGAGCTTCATCAAAATGCAAAAATATTTGTATCAGAGCCGGCACAAATGTGGGTTTTGACAAATGGCACTGTGGTGACTACCCCTATGGTGCTGGGTGATCACTGTGCAGAAACCGGAGGGGACATTATGAATACATACATCAATTTGGATATTGTATGGTCATTACTTGGACTATTAAGCAGTTGTGCACAGTTTTAAGGACACTTCGATTTCTTTATGGATTTTTAGTTGCCACAGATGGTTTGTGCCTGCGCACTATTTGTCTCGCGTATCACAAGAGGGCAGATGAGTCACCTCTGCCTTGGTAGACCACTTATCAAAAGTTAATTACCAAATCCACATAGGTGGCAGAAACACTTAATATTGATTACTTGACTGCAAGGAGAAGGTAAAGAAGGCACATGTTAGAACATAAGAACATAAGAAATAGGAGCAGGAGTAGGCCAATCGGCCCCTCGAGCCTGCTCCACCATTCAATAAGATCATGGCTGATCTGATCCTAACCTCAAATCTTCCATCACTGTGCATCCACCCGAACCCATGTGATCTCCCGGGAGAGGCGAAAAACCAGATAAAGACCCAATGGCCAATTTGGGAGAAAAAAATCTGGGAAATTCCTCTCCGACCCATCTAGGCGATCGAAATTCTTCCAGGAGATCACTCTGTCCCTATATGTTCATTTACTTTTTCAGAGGAGAAGCAGAGAAAGAGGGAGTGGAATCTTTATATATATCCCCTTTTATCTTCTTTCTGTCTCAATGCTGCTAAACACTTGAAACTCCCCACCCAATGAACGCCCTCCCCCCCCCGCAACTCCGAGTGAAACTCCCACACCTCCTCGGTGAAGACCGCCACTCCCTTGGTGTTGCTGGATCTCTGTTATTTGTCATCTGGTTGTTATTGTTATGTTCTCCTCCCACCTGTGGTGGCGTTGTCACAGGAGATAAATGGTTGGGTGTTCTCTGTTAAGTTTAGCTCTCTTTGTTCGGAACTTGCCAGAACTTCCTTTCCTTCCAATAAAGCACTTCATGTTTGAATCTCTGAATTCTGAGTCCTAAATTGTGTCTAGGTAGAAAGGTACCGACACAACAGTTATGTTCATTAATAACTAGTCGTTTTTATTAAGAACAGCTAGCTTTTGCTAGACACTTTATTGAGCACATGTGGACTAGGTACAGTATCTGTAGAGGCATCCATCTTGACTGCTGCCTTGTGGGTAGCCTGGTGCATTGTGGGTAGCCCACTCTTATATACATACAGCACCACCTAGTGTACCATTCCAGAATGACAGGTTATTGAGGTTAAACAAAATCAGTATCAATCAATATCAATCAATCATAACGACATAAACATCTTCAACAGTCAATACATTTTCAATGTAGTTTTCTTTGTACTCAAAGATTAAGTCTATCAGGCTTTTTTACTTCACGTGTGGATCTTCTCAGCACAGGTAAGTCTGATGTGTTTTCATGAGAGCCTGTATGTGTATTTGTGTTAGATTGTTCTGGTGGTGAGTGACAAGATTCAGTTGCGGCATTGTCATCGATTTGCTCTTCGATAGTCTCTTGTGTTTTTAGGAGGGAACGGCGGTTCCTCCTGAGAATCTGTCCTTCCTCAGTTCTAACAGTGTATGACCTTGGTCCTACTTCCTCAAGAACTGTAGCTTTCCTGTTCCATGCATCTGGATCTTCAATCCTGACAACATCATCCCTTGTCAATGGTTTCAGAGTTTTGGATGACTTGTCAAAGTATGATTTCTGTTTCAGCTTTAACAGTTGAAGTCTCTGTCTCAGTTCCTTACTCTGCTTTTCTTTTGCACAGCAGGGTAGCGTGGTACGCAACTTGCGACCCATTAGGAGTTCAGCAGGTGAAGAACCAGAGTCTAAAGGTGAGGCTCGGTAGCTCAGCAGGGCGAGATAAGGATCAGACTTGCTTTCTGTCGCTTTCTTCAGTAGCTGCTTGAGAACTTGAACACCTTTCTCTGCCTTACCATTTGACTGAGCATACAAAGGACTGGATGTGATGTGTTGAAAGTCACAATGTGCTGCAAACTGTTGCCACTCCTTACAGTTGAAGCACGGACCATTGTCGCTAACGGCAATCCTGGGAATTCCATGTCTGGCGAAGATGGATTTCACATGCATTATGACACTGCTTGCTGTGGTGCTTGAGAGCAGCACCATCTCAGGATAGTTAGAATAGTAGTCAATCACTATTAGATAGTCTTTACCATTTAAATGAAAAAGGTCCATACCAACCTTTTGCCATGGTGCTGTTGGTATGTCAGCTACTATCATTGGTTCCTTTGCTTGTTTGTTTTGGTGTTTCTGACATGTCTCACATTTGCCTATCATGTTCTCAATGTCCTTATTTATGCCAGGCCAATAAACAGTGGGCTAGATTTTCAGTATAGACAGTTTTGGGGCGCTAACCTTAGCGCCCGCCCGAAGTTAGCGCCCGCCCCAAAGTAGCGCCCCGTTGCCGGAAATTCAGTGGCTTCACCCTAAGAGATTGGTGGAGCGCTAAAAGAGGCGTTCCACTCCTATCTTTAGGCGCTAAGCCAGTGGTCCAGAGGGATAGCGCCCAGGCGGGGCGCAGCGCGGGTGCGGTCATTTTTGGACTGACAGCAGACCCCGTGGCGCCGACCAGCTCTTAAAGGGGGAAGGGACGAATTGGTCTGCTGCCACGCCCTGCACACTGCAGCCTTGCAAAGAGGCCTCAACACTGCTGCTCAGCCCCAGGGAGTCATGGCAACGCCAGAGAAGGCCCGTCAGCGTGCCCTGCGCTTCTCAGAGGGTGATCTGGACATAATGGTCACAGCTCTGGAGGTGAGGCGCAAGATCTTGTTCCCAGAGAGTGGGAGGAATCCAACCCACCACGACTACACCAAAGCCTGGAAGCAGATCGCCCAGAGGGTGACGTTCACCGGCGATGCCCCCAGGACCCACAAACAATGTCGTAAAAAATACAACGATCTGACCAGGATTGTGAAGGTGAGTAGCCTTTCCAGTCTCCTCCTCATTCTTGCATGTACACCTGACATGATGGGCAAAGGGAGCTGAAAGTCCTATTGGCCAGCCCTCAGCCAGCAGCATTGGGACAGTCATGAGCATCACATGGTCATTCGGCACTCTACACTTTGTCCAAGCTATTCCACCATGGGAGGCAGTGCACACTACATCAGGGCTTCACTCTGTCCACGCTATTCCACCATGGGGGGCAGTGCACACTACATCAGGGCTTCACTGCGCACTTACAGCCCGTCCTTTCTCTTGCAGGCTAAAGTAGTGTTTAATCGCCAGGCGCGTGCCAGGGGTGGCCGCGCCAAGCTGCAGAAGCTCACTCGGCTGGAGGAGCGCGTGTGTGTGCTCATGGGAGCCCATGTGATTGTCCCCACAGCGTGCGGAGTATCCGACCCTCCACTGCCCGGCAATGGTAAGGACCTCGCCTTTTGGCCCTCTCGCGTCGCACTGGCCCATCCAAGCTACCTCCTTTGCCACTGTCCCACCAATGCGCTGAATGCCACCAGTCCTAACTCCCTCGCTGACGCCGTCTCCTCACTCTGAAGCTACTCTTGTGCATTCCTGCTTTCAGCTGGTGACGACCAGGACCCTGAAGCTGCCAGTGACAGCACCCCCGACCAGGAGGAGGAGGAGGAGCAAGCCGGACCTTCGGGGGAACAGTCACGTCCCGCAGGAAAGGAGGAAATGATTGACACCTCCTCACTGGACGAGTGCCTGGAGGAACTGTCGCAGGGCAATGCAGCTTCTGGGACCAGTGGCGTCCAGCCACCCAGGAGCCGTGCGCGTGGCCCGCGGCCTTCCCCCCAAAGGGGGGAAGGATCAGAGGGGAGTGCTGCTGATCAGCACACTCGCCGCCACCAACGCGGCAAGGGTCCCCTAGTTCGGCCCCCTCCTCCCCAGCGGGAGAGTCGCGACTCCAGTCCGGACACCTTCACCTCGGAGGAGGTGCGGAAGCTGGATAAGATGGCCGAGGATTCGGACCGGCGCCACACGGAGCTCATGAGCGTGGTGGGGCGCATGCCTGAGGCCATCGAGTCGCTGGCGACCAGTGTGCGCGAGTTCGGGGCAGCAACTGCCGCGAGTGGCCGCATGCTGACTGATGCCGTCAAGACCCTGGCGGCTGTGATGCGCACGCACACCAGGACCACAGGGGCACTCACTGCTGCCACACGCGCTGTCTCAGGCAGGCATCGCCAGGGCAGCCGCCGCGCTGGACCATCCCAGCAAGCCGCCCCTCGGCTGATTGTTGTGGATCCTGCAGTGCGGGCCCGGCCGAGTGCCACCACAGCACCAGCCAGCGCATCCCAGACGCCAGCTGGCCCACATTGCGCCATCCGTCGCCGCCACTCCCCCACTGGGGCGTCAAGGGCAAGCGGCTGCAGCTGATGGTGGCCAGGCTCAGGTGCGCCACTCAGCAGACGGCCCCTCGAGGCCCAAACGCCGTGTAGGCCGCCCCCCAGCGGCATCTGGCGGAAGGGCATCTGAGCCTCAGGCGCCTTCCCCCAGCCTCGCAGCAGCCACTGGGCAGAGCTTGCGAAGGAGCAGCAGGCCGGGCAGGGGAGGCAAAAGGCTGGGCAAGGTCTCGCCCTCGCGGGCCACTCAGTAGAGGGTGTGGGCAGCTTTCCTTTTATATGGCGGTGGCCATCTTTATTTTGCCCATGGTTGTGTTGTTGGAGGGCTTATTTTTTGCGTTACGCCGACGTTGAGGCCCGGTTTGAAGAAAGGTGGAGTGACTCCTCCCCAGTTTGTGGGAGTGAGTCGTTTGTTGGGCTTTTTGTGGGGCCCGTTTATTGTTTTTGGGGATTCATGTGGGAAGGGCTTTTCATTTTTGTGTAATAAAAAATTATCTTTATTCATGCAGTCTCCATGGTTGTTCTTCTTAGTGTTTGTTGGCTTCGCCGGCTGAGGGCTTGCAGAGCGGCTGCATTCATCTTCCCTCATGGCCCCTGGCCATTCCCTGACAGGGGGCTTAGAAGTACCGTGTAATAAGGTGGCGTCGTGTGGCCCTTGGCCCTGGTCGCTCCCTCCTGGGAACGTACTCCTGCTCCTCCTCCTCCTCCTCCTCATGCTCCTCCTGCTCCTCCTTCTGAGCTGCTGGTCCAACGTCAGGTGGCAGTGCCTGAGTCCTGCGGATAGCCAGGTTGTGTAGCATGCAGCAAACCACCACAAATTGGGAGACCCGGTCCGGCGAATACTGGAGAGCTCCTCCGGAGCGATCAAGGCAGCGGAACCGCTGCTTGAGGACCCCAATAGTTAGCTCGATGATGTTGCGGGTGGTTTGATGGCTCTCGTTGTAGGCCTCTTCAGCAGCGGTCCTGGGCGCGCGGAGCGGGGTCATGAGCCAGGTGCACAAAGGATAGCCTTTGACCCCAAGTAGCCATCCTCTTGGGGGAGGCTGTGCCTGGAACATGTCATGCACAGTACTCTGCCGCAGGATAAAGGCATCGTGGCTGCTGCCTGGGAAGCTGGCATTGACTGCCATGATGCACTGCTTGTGGTCACAGACCAGCTGCACATTCAGAGAATGGTAGCCCTTCCTGTTGCGATACTGCTCGCCATGCTCCAGAGGGGCCCGCAAAGCCACATGCGTACAGTCAATGGCGCCCTGCACCAAGGGGAATTCCCCGAGTCTGGAAAATCCCAATGCGCGCTGATGCTGACTCTCCAGGGCCATGGGGAAGGAGATGAATTGGCTTCTCCTTCTGAACAGTGCTTCGGTCACCTGGCGGATGCAGCGATGCGCGCCGTACTGGGAGATGTTTTCTATGTCCCCAGCAGCGTATTGGAAGGAGCCGGTGGCATAGAAGTTCAATGCCACCGTCACCTTCACTTCCACCGACAGAGGCGTCCTGCACCTGAGCTTTGGCCGCAGATCTCGGCGAAGCAGGTGGCAGATCTCTGCAATCACCTCCTTTCGGAATCGGAGCCTTTTAACACATCGCGCGGCACTCATGTTTAGGTAGGAGCGCTGCTGGCAGTATAGCCTGACTGGGTAAGTCCTACGTGGCCGACGCCTGTAGCCCCCTCTGCCTCTAGCCAGGGCTGCCCCTCTCACAATGCGTCTGCGAGCCCTACGGACATGGAGCTGCAGCTCCGCGTTGGCACCCCATGCAACCCCCATCAAATCCTGGCAAACACTCTAATTTCCAAAAGGCCACTTGCAGCGCTCTGGCCTGAGTCCAAAAATACCTGGCTCTTGCTGCTTGAAACCAGTTAGCTATCCTCCTTGTTGTGTCTCCAGAAATGCGTTGCACAAGAGTGTTTTCTGAAAAAAGGCTGGCCTTTATACTGGAGAGTACGTCCCCTTTAATTTGCGCCCCCCGGGGCCCGCGCTGGTTGTGTTGCGTTCCTTTTTCCAAACGCTCCGGCCGCCAGCCGCAAAATGGGGCGGTCCGACTGAAGTTTGGAATCGGGGCGCACAAAGGGCGTTGCACGAGGATGTGACGTCATTTTCTGCGCGCGCATCCGGGCGGGCGCTAAACTTTGCGCCGGCGCTAACGGGCAACTTAATTTGGGGCGGGACACAAACTGCGCTGCGCCCGGGCGCTACACGCATAGCGCCCGAAAATCACTTCTCTTAAGGCGCTAACTGCTGGCGCAAGCGACTGAAAATCTAGCCCAGTGTCTCTTGCTCTCCTTTTGCATTTTTCAATTCCGAGGTGTCCCTCATGAATCCTTTTGAGCATGTCTTGACATAGAGCCTGTGGAATGACTATTCTGTTCTGTTTTAGTAATAGTCCACTTGCGACACTCAATTCTGACCTTATGTGAAAATATTTTGGACAGGAACCTTTTGGCCAACCATGATGAATGTTCTCTATTACTGTTTGTAATACTGTATCTTTTACTGTTTCTTCTGCTATTTGCTTTGATTTTGTGTCTGACACGGGCAGCGCAGCAGTGACCATACTCACATGAACATCCACGTCTTCTTCAGTAGAGCTCACATGACTCATTGTGGGTGCTCGGGATAGTGCATCCGATAACACTATGTCTTTGCCTGGTGTGTAGATCAGTTCAAAGTCATATCTTTGCAGATGTGAGAAATCACACAACACCAGGTTATAGTCCAACAGCTCAAATAAAGCTGTTGGACTATAACCTGGTGTTGTGTGATTTCTTACATTTGTCCACCCCAGTCCAACTCCGGCATCTCCACACCATATCTTTGCAGCTTCATCATAAGTCGTTGAATCCTTGGAGACATCTCATTCAGGTTCTTTTTTCTGATGGCAACCAGTGGGCTGTGGTCTGTCTCAACTGTGAAGGTGGGAAGTCCATATATGTAGCCATGAAACTTCTCTAGTCCAACTACCAAGCCTAGACATTCCTTTTCAATCTGGGCGTATCGACACTCAGTATCAGTAATAGACCTGGAGGCATAGGCAACAGGCTTCCAATCTTCACCCTCTGCTTGTAGCAAGACCGCACCTAGGCCATCTTTTGATGCATCCGTTGACACTTTGATTCTTTTTGTTGGGTCAAAGAAGGTGAGTACAGGTGTGGTTGTCAGCACTGTTTTGAGGTTTATCCACTCTTGTTCATGTCTTTCTGTCCATGCGAACTCATTTGTTTTATGTAGCAGGTCTCGCAGACAGGCTGTCTTGGCTGACAAGTTAGGAATGAACTTTCCAATGAAGTTTATCATCCCCATGATGTGTAGCACTCCTTTTTTGTCAGTGGGTCGGGGCATTTTGAGTATGGCGTTTACTTTTTCCATATCTGGCTCTATTCCTTTACCAGATAGATTATCTCCTAGGAAAGTGACTTCCTGGACGCCAAACTGACACTTGGCTTTGTTGAGCTTCAGTCCATTCCGGCGTATGCTCTGTAGCACTTTAGTCAGTCTCTCATTGTGTTCTTTCAGTGTGGAGCCCCAGATGATGATGTCATCAACATAGACCCGAACTCCTTCCAGACCTTCAATTATGTGTTCCATCGCTCTATGAAAGATTTCAGATGCAGATATTATCCCGAAAGGCATTCTGAGGAAACAATACCTGCCAAATGGTGTGTTGAAGGTACAGTATTTGGTGCTCTCTTCATCCAGTTTTAGTTGCCAAAATCCTTGTGAGGCATCGAGCTTTGTAAAGTATCTGGCACCTGACATTTCACTGGTGATTTCTTCTCGCTTGGGAATCTGGTAGTGTTCACATTTTATGTTTGCATTTAAGTCCTTTGGATCCATGCATATTCTTAGATCATTGTTCTTTTTCTTTACACATACCATGGAGTTAACCCAGTCTGTTGGCTCTTCGACTTTCCTGATGACTCCTAGTGTGGTCATTCTGTCCAGTTCATTTTTGAGCCGGTCACGCAGGGGTGCTGGAACTCTTTGTGGAGCATGTACCACTGGCTGAGCATCCTCCTTTAGCTGGATCTTGTAAGTGAATGGTAGAACTCCAAATCCTTTGAACACATCCTGGAAATTATTTACTACAGAATCCATTGAGTCATCTGGTCTGTTTATGGCACAGTTTATACGTTATGCTCTCTTGACCAGTTCTAAGTCCTCACAAGCTTTGTCACCCAGTAGTGAATCAAGTCCTTCAGCCACAACAGAAAACATGAGATGATGCACTTTGTCTTTGACTGTCACTTTAAGTCTGCATACACCTAAGCTATCTATTTTCTGTCCATTATAGTCCTTCAGTAGTACTGACTTTTTCTGTATTTTAGGCTTTTCTTTCATATTTTTAATGTCACTCATACTGATTAAGTTTGCTTTTGCCCCAGTGTCTAGTTTCAATGTAACTAATGCTCCATTTACCTGCAGTGGGATCATCCATTTGTCCTCTTTTACTGCATTAACTTTATGTTCAGCATTGTTAATTCCTGAGGGCTACACATTTTCTGTATCCTTTTTGATATTGTCACATGACACCATTCCTACAAAACATGTCTCACTTAAATCAGTGTCCTCAATCACATTAACTCATTGCCCTTTCTTTGTTTTTACTTTTGAAAAGCATTGTTTGGCAAAGTGATTCTTTCCATTACACTTTGTGCACATTTTTCCAAACGCTGGGCATTGTCTTAACTGGTGTTTGTAACCACAGCGTTTACAATAAAAAATTTCATCCTCCGATTGCTTTTCATTTCTGTTCTGCCCACATTTCTTCCCTTTGTAGGACACAGCACCGACAGCAGCATTATCACTCATTACAATCGCATCATTATTGATTTCACTGAAAGTCTTCGCGTGCTTTCAAGCTAGCTCGCTGGCTTGGCATATTTTCACAGCAATTTCCAATGTTAGTTTGGTTTCTCTCAACAGACGTTCCCTGACTTTTTTTATCATGAATACCAAACACAATCTGGTCACGAATCATGGATGCTTTCAGCTCAGAGAAATTACATGTCTGTGCTTTCAGTTTCAGATCAGTCATAAAGCTATCAAAAGTCTAATTTTGCTGCTGTGTCCGAGAACGGAAGATGTACCTCTCATAGGTTTCATTCTTTTTGGGAGAACAATGTGTATCAAACTTCTTTAGCACATCGTCTAATTTTTCTCTGTTCTCCTCTGGATTAAATACAAATGTATTAAATACCTCTATCGCCTGTGGGCCTGCAACCGTGAGCAGCAATGCTATTTTCCTTGCGTCTGGCTTCGTACCGTACCCGATGGCAGCAATGTAGAGTTCGAATTGTTGTTTAAAAGTCTGCCAATTGTAGTCGATATTTCCTGTGAGTTTCAAACGCTCTGGTGGCTTCAAATTCTCCATGTCGCGTTGCACAATATTCAGCAGATCTTACTAATCCTGGTACCATGTTATGTTCATTAATAACTAGTCATTTTTATTAAGAACAGCTAGCTTTTGCTAGACACTTTATTGAGCACATGTGGACTAGGTACAGTATCTGTAGAGGCATCCATCTTGACTGCTGCCTCGTGGGTAGCCTGGTGCATCATGGGTAGCCCACTCTTATATACATACAGCACCACCTAGTGTACCATTCCGGAATGACAGGTTACTGATCATTACACTTGTGTTGCGAGATTCCCCAAAGATCCAAGCTACATATTCCATCCCCCACCTCCATTCTGTCAAAAACCCAGGTGCAGTGCTGCCAAACTGTAGAATATACTCCACTCACTGTTGTCAATCCTCAGGATCTCCTTCCTCTCACCACGCCCCCCCCCACCCCCCCCCCAACTCCCCCTCCACCCCGCCCCCCCCAACCATGTTACTGAATCCCAGGATCCTCACCCAGTATTATCAATCCTCAGGATTCCCCTCCCCCCATTGCACTAAATTCCAAGCCACCCCCCACTGCAGTGCGAGTCAACTCCAAGACCCCAATCACAGTTTTAACACCGCCATTGCTGCTAAATCCCATGAATCTTCCCTTTTTTTATTACTGCTAAATTCCAGGTAGCTACCTCCAATCTGGTACATAGCGCCTGCCATTTTCCTGAATATCCTTGCTTTCTTTTTTAAAAATGCAAGAAATAAAATCGTGGGCACCTGTAAAGGAACAAATAATAATGATGGCCACTGATTTCCAATTTTCACAATAAAATGGACAGCTGTGGCATTCAGTCCCCAAAATATCGGCAAGAATTGTATTATATAAAAAACACACAATTTGACAGTCAATACAAGATAACCTTGATAATAAGTTATGCATTGCATGGTATAATGCCATCAGCATATCCTCTCGCTCACCATGAATCATTTATAAATGCATCTACTTTTGCTTGTATGGTTCCAGCTACAAATTGAGCCCATTAGGAGAGCCATCTTGCAGTACACCAATTGAATGTACACAAAATACATTTATTCCTCTGTGCATGTGCAATATGATTGTCCGATTATGCTTCCATGAAGCGCCTTGGGATGTTTTTCTGTGTTAAAGATGCTGTGTAACTGCAAGTAGCAGTTGTTCTTAAAAGGTCAGGCGCGTCCCAATTTTAGACCCTTAGGGGGAAAAATTCAGTTGTTTGCGCCTCCCGTTAGCGCCTTAAGAGGGCGCTAATGGGGCACAAAGCAACTAGCGCCTGGGCGTGGCGATGTTTGCACCACTCGCGAAATTAACTAGACATTTTGCGGTGGCGCTAAACACCACCGCCACGATCTCCTGCGCCGGCAGATTGTGACGTCAGTCGAGTGCGCAACGTCCCGTTAGCGCCCCGGACCAGATATTGAGTGGCGCCCCCTGCCTTACCGCCTGCCGCTAGCAACGACAGGTTGAGGGGAGCATTATGCTGTCAGAAAGGGACTAGGGGAGCGCTATTTAAAGGTGAGTGCTTCCTGCCTTATTTTGTCGGTGACATTTTTGCACCATGCATTCTGAGAGAGAGAGACTTCTGGAGAGATTCAACGCTGTGTGAAGGAGTTTTGAGTACTGAGCAGCACTTTGCAGGTTTATTTAGATTTGCCCTTCATTGCTTCGCTAGCGCTCTGAGGTAGCGCCTCGCTCCTCGGCTTCTGCGCCTTAAGACAGGTGTGAAGCGCCTGATTTAGCACTCCAATCACCTCCAGGGGCGATAAAAACCAAGTTTGCTGTCGGAGGCGATAATTAGCGCCAGGCGCTAAACTTTGCGCACGGCCGATAACGGCGTCCCAAATGGGGCGATACCGAATTTTTCCTCCTTGGGATTCCAAATTCAGTTGCAGCATAATATACCGCATGAAGAGCAAAAATCGTGTTTTTCAGATGAACAAAAATTCTGCTCATGTACTGTTTCATGGTTACCTTGGGAATGTTAAATTTGTAAAAAGACATATTTTACACTTTTTATTCAGTTCAGATCATGAGTAACATTCCCCCCCCTCAAAGTTGCATCTTTTGGCCTTCAACACAGCAACTGTTCTTCTCGAGATCTTACTAGTAAGATTTAAGGGCTTAAACTTTTTATTGATTTTTCTTGGATGTAAGAGAGGCAGGTCCCAAGGTTACAGACACACAATCCCTTTCATGGCCAGTAACCCTTCACCTTAACCAAACACTGCATTGATTTAAAAAAACAGCAAAAGTATGGCAACAGATGAAAGTGCACTGGACACAGCACCTGTGAATTTGAACAAATAACTAAAAAGTGTGGTTGAAAACTGGTCTGCCTTAATCATTCAAACCATGTCATCAGGTGGAGAAATTCCCAAATTATTTATAGGTTTTAAGAAGCACCTCATGAGTAAAACATAAAGGCCAGAGATTGAGGAAGATTGATTTCGAAAGCTCCTTAGAGCTATAAACCTATGGCCTCAGTGTGCTCACATGGGAACACTTTCTGCTAAAGGTCACACTTTCACTTCTGGCTCATGCTAGTAGAGCACTGGGAGTACGAGGGTCCATCGTTACACTGCCTGTAGGGTTAAGTAAAGGACCAAGTCTTTCAGTGATTCATATTTCTGGAAAAAGGACTATGAGCCTGATATTTGTATTCTACTGAAAGGTTTGAGAGGATGCATTAATAAAAATCCAAGAATGCATATTTTTGAAATGTGCAATTCCAGAGAAAGCAGTTTCATTAATAATGGAAAAAAATCAGTCAATAATGATTCACATCATAACGATCCACTCCCAAGATTTGTTAGTGCAGTTATAGAGTGGAGATAGTGGTAAGTAAAGGCTCAGGGCCAAAACAAAAATCTAATTTTATAGAGTCATAGAGTTATACAGCACAGAAAAAGGCCCTTCGGCCCATCGTGCCTGCGCCGGCCATCAAGCCCTATCTATTCTAATTCCATTTTCCAGCACTTGGTCCATAGCCTTGTATGCTATGGTGTTTCAGGTGCTCATCTAAATGCTTCTTGAATGTTGTGAGGGTTCCTGCCTCTACCACCCTTTCAGGCAATGAGTTCCAGATTCCAACCACCCTCTGGGTGAAAAAGTTTTTCCTCAATTCCCCATTAAACCTCCTGCCCCTTACCTTGAAACTATGCCCCCTGGTTATTGACCCCCCCTACTAAGGGAAAAGTTCCTTTCTATCTACCCTATTTATGCCTCATAATTTTGTACACCTCAATCAGGTCCCCCCTCAGCCTTCTCTGCTCTAAGGAAAACAACCCCAGCCTGTCCAGTCTCTCTTCATAGCTGAAGCGCTCCAGCCCACGTAACATCCTGGTGAATCTCCTCTGCACCCTTTCCAATGCAATCACATCCTTCCTATAGTGTGGCGACCAGAACTGCACACAGTATTCCAGCTGTGGCCTAACTAGCGTTTTGTACAGCTCCATCATAACCTCCTTGCTCTTATATTCTGTGCCTCGGCTAATGAAGGCAAGTAACCCATATGCCATTTTAGCCATTTTATCTACCTGTCCTGCTGCCTTCAGGGATCTATGTACATGCACACCAAGGTCCCTCTGATCCTCTGTCCTTCCTAGGGTCCTACCATTCATTCTATATTCCCTTGCCTTGTTAGTCCTCCCAAAATGCATCACCTCACACTTTTCAGGGTTAAATTCCATTTAGCACTGTTCTGCCCATCTGACCAACCCGTCTATAGCATCCTGTAGCCTAAGGCTTCCCTCCTCGCTATTTACCACTCCACCAATTTTCATGTCATCTGCGAACTTACTGATCATACCTCCTACATTCATATCTAAATCATTAATGTACACTACAAACAGCAAAGGACCCAGCACCGATCCCTGCAGTACACCACTGGACACAGGCTTCCAGTCACAAAAACAACCTTCGACCATCACCCTCTGCCTCCTGCCACTAAGCCAATTTTGGATACAATGTGCAAAATTGCCCTGGATCCCATGGGCTCTTACCTTCTTGACCAGTCTCCCATGCGGGACTTTGTCAAAAGCCTTACTGAAGTCCATGTAGACTACGTCAATTGTACTACCCTCATCCTTCTTCTTCTTCTTCTTAGGCAGTCCCTCGGAACTGAGGATGACTTGCTTCCACATTAAAAATGAGCTCGCAGGTGACTGATTAGTCCAATGCGGGACCTACAGTCTCTGTCACAGGTGGGGCAGACGGTGGTTGAAAGGGCGGGTGGGTGGGGTGCTTGGGTTGGCGTGCGCTCCTTGCGCTGCCTGCACTTGGCTTCCGCTTGCTCCCGGCAAAGAGACTCAAGGTGTTCGGTGCCATCCCGGATGCTTCTCCTCCACGTTGTGTGGTCTTGGGCCAGGGATTCCCAGGTGTCAGTGGGGATGTTACACTTTTTCAAGGAGGCTTTGAGGGTGTCCTTGAAGCGTTTCCTCTGTCTACCTGGGGCTCTCTTGCCGTGCCGGAGCTCCGAGTAGAGCGCTTGTTTTGGGGGTCTCGTATCGGGCATGCGGACAATGTGACCTGTCCATCGGAGCTGATTGAGCGTGGTCAGAGCTTCGATGCTGGGAATGTTGGCCTGAGCAAGAACATTGACGTTGGTGCGCATATCCTGCCAATGGATTTGCAGGATCTTGCGGAGGCAGCGTTGGTGGTACCTCTCCAGTGCTTTGAGGTGCCTGCTGTACATGGTCCATGTCTCTGAGGCATACAGCAGGGCAGGTATCACTGCTGCCCTGTAGACCATGAGCTTAGTGCCAGGTTTGAGGTCCTGGTCTTCAAACACTCTCTTCCTCAGGCGACCGAAGGCTGCACTGGCACACTGAAGGTGGTGTTGGACTTCATCGTTGACATCTGCCCTTGTTGACAGTAGGCTCCCGAGGTATGGAAAGTGGTCCACGTTGTCCAAGGCCTTGTCGTGGATTTTGATAATCGGGGGGCAGCACTGTGTGGCGGGGGCAGGTTGGTAGAGGACCTTTGTCTTATGGATGTTTAGTGTAAGGCCCATGCTCTCATATGCTTCGGTGAAGGTGTTTACGATGGTTTGGTGTTCGACCTCTGAGTGAGCGCAGACGCAAGCATCATCTGCATACTGTAATTCGACGACAGAGGATGGGACGACCTTGGATCTGGACTGGAGGTGACGGAGGTTAAACAGTTTCCCGTTTGTTCTGTAAATTAGCTCCACTCCAGTGGGGAGCTTACTGAGAGTGAGATGGAGCATTGCAGCAAGGAAGATTGAGAAGAGCATTGGTGCGATGACACAGCCTTGCTTGACCCTGGTTCGTACGTAAATTGGGTCTGTGGTGGAACCGTTAGTCAGGATCACGGCTTGCATGTCGTCGTGAAGCAGGCGGAGGATAGTGACAAACTTTTGAGGGCAGCCGAATTTGAGGAGGACACTCCATAATCCCTCATGGTTGACAGTGTCAAAGGCCTTTGTGAGATCAAAGAATGCCATGTACAGTGGTTGGTGCTGTTCCCTGCATTTCTCTTGTAATTGACATGCGGTGAAGATCATGTCCATGGTGCCTCTTAGTGGGCGGATTCCGCATTGCGACTCTGGGAGGAGCTCTTCGGCCACTGGGAGAAGGCGATTGAGGAGGATTCTTGCGATGACTTTCCCTGTGGCAGATAGCAGGGAAACTCCTCTGTAATTACCGTAATCGGACTTGTCACCTTTCTTGAAGATGGTCACAATTACGGTGTCTCTGAGATCCCCTGGCATGCTCTCCTCCTTCCAGATAAGAGAAATGAGTTCATGAATTCGCACCAGTAGTGCTTCACCGCCATGCTTTAGTACCTCGTCGGGGATTCCATCTGCTCCTGAGGCCTTGTTGTTCTTCAGTTGTCGGATGGCCTTTTCAACCTCATGCCGGGCTGGGGTTGTGCTGAGATGGTGGCGGGTAGCATGCTGTGGGATGGAGTTGAGGACACTCGTGTCGAAGACAGAGTTGTGGTTAAGGAGATCTTCGAAGTGCTCCTTCCAGCGTGCACTGACTGCTTCCCTGTCCTTGATGAGTACCTCTCCGTTCTTGGCCCACAGTGGGGAAGGGCCTTGGGTGCTTGGGCCGTAGATGGTCTTGACTGCGCTAAATAATCCACGCACGTCGTGGTTGTCGACTAGCTGCTGGATCTCCTGTGCTTTCTCCACCCACTATCTGTTCTTTAGGTCGCGAGTTTTTTGTTGCACCTCGGCCTTCAGGCTTCTGTAGAGCTGCTTTCTTGCTCTCGAGTTCTGTTGCTGTTTCCAGATCAGAAATGCCTTGCGCTTGCGGCTTATTAGCTCCTGGATCTCCTGGTCATTCTCGTCAAACCAGTCTTGGTGTTTCCTGGTTGAGTGACCGAGCGTCTCTTCACAGGTGCTGATTATGGAGGCCTTGAGTGCAGACCAGATGCTGTGGGCACTCGGTGTCTCTGCATCGCTGGGAGTCGTCAGGTTGTTTGTGAGGCGCAGGCTGAATAGGGCTTTCTTAGTGGGGTCTTTGAGTGCTCCAGCGTTAATTTTCCTGCGGCATTGTTTCTGTTGCCGCTGCTGTTTTGGGGCTACATCCACACACCTAGTCACCCCCTCGAAAAATTCAATCAAATTGGTTAGACATGATTTCCCCCTGACAAAGCCATGCTGACTATCCTTGATTAATCTTTGCCTCTCAAAGTGGAGATTAATTCTGTCCCTCAGAATTTTTTCCAATAATTTCCCTACCACTGATGTTAGGTTCACTGGCCTATAATTCCCTGGTTTATCCCTACTACCCTTCTTGAATAATGGTACTACGTTAGCTGTCCTCCAGTCTTCTGGCACCTCCCCTGTGGCCAGAGAGGTTCTAAAAATTTGTGTCAGAGCCCCTGCAATCTCCTCCCTTGCCTCACACAGCAGCCTGGGATACATCTCATCTGGGCCTGGGGATTCATCCACTTTTAAGCCCACTAAAACCACTAGTACCTCCTCCCCCTCAATACTAATTTGTTCAAGTATATCACAACCCCTCTGCCTGATTTCTATGCCTACATCACCCTTCTCCATAGTGAACACAGATGCAAAATATTCATTTGAAACCTCACCCACATCTTCCGGCTCTACACACAGCTTGCTACTTTGGTCCCTAATGGGCCCTACTCTTTCCCTGGTTATCCTCTTGTCCTTAATATACTTATAAAACACCTTGGGATTTTCCTTTATTTTGCCCACTAGTGTTTTTTCATGCCCCTCTTCACTCTCCTAATTTCTTTTTTAAGTGCCCCCCCCTGCACTTTCTATACTCCTCTAGGGCTTCCACTGTTTTTTAGTCCTTTGTATCTGCCAAAAGCCTCCCTTTTTTTCCCTAATCCATTCTTGTATATCCCTTGACATCCAGGGTTCCCTGGGCTTGTTGGTCCCACCCTTGACCTTTACGGGAACATGTTGGCATTGTACTCTCTCTATTTCCTTTCTGAAAGACTCTCACTGCTCTGATGTGGATTTTCCTACAAGTAGCTGATCCCAGTCCACTTTGGCCAGATCCTGCCTTATCATATTAAAATCGGCCTTCCCCCAATTTAGAACCTTTATTTCCGGTCCATCTTTGTCCTTGCCCATGACTACCTTATATCTCACCGAATTATGGTCACTGTCACCAAAATGCTTTCCTATTGACACTTCTACCACTTGCCTGGCTACATTCCCTAGAATTAGGACCCTCTCTTGTAGGACATTCTACATGCTGGCAAACAAAAGTTCTCCTGGATGCACTTTAAGAATTCCGCACCCTCTAAGCCTTTCACACTCTGACTATCCCAATTAATATTGGGGAAGTTGAAATCCCCTACTATTATTACCCTATTATTTCTACACTTCTCTGAGATTTGCCTACATATATGTTCCTCTATCTCTCCAACTGTTTGGGGGCCTATAGTACACTCCCAGCAAAGTGCTTGCCCCCTTTTTGTTTTTAAGTTCTACCCATATGGCCTCACTAGAGGAACCTGCTAAGATATCATCCCTCCTTACAGCAGTAATTGACTCCTTGATTAATATTGCGACACCCCCTCCTCTTTTACACCCACCTCTGTCTTGCCTGAAGATTCTATACCCCAGAATATTGAGCTGCCAGTCCTGCCCCTCCCTCAACCATGACTCTGTGATAGCAACAATATCATACACCCATGTGTTCATCAACACCTTCAATTCATCTGCCTTACTCGCAAGACTCCTTGCATTAAAATAAATGCCATCCAGCCTTGCCATACTTCCTTGTGCCGTTACATATTTGCTCTGCCTTCCAGGCTGATTTGTTTTTTCCCCCTCTATATTTGGCTGTGCATCACCCCCTACTATAGCTCCACTCCGTATCCCATCAGCACTAGCAAACTTCCCCACAAGGTTGTTGGTCCCATTCCGGTTCAGATGCAACCTGTCCGACTTGTACAGGTC
Organism: Somniosus microcephalus; assembly: GCF_052327205.1. NCBI lineage: Eukaryota > Metazoa > Chordata > Chondrichthyes > Squaliformes > Somniosidae > Somniosus > Somniosus microcephalus. Next base: position 51,814,990 of record NC_141003.1, read on the forward strand.
CCACCTTCCCCAGAAGCAGACCCAGTGATCCAGGAAACTAAAGCCCTCCCTCCTGCACCAACTCTTTAGCCACGCATTCATCTGCTCTATCCTCCTATTCCTATACTCACTAGCACGTGGCACTGGGAGCAATCCAGAGATTACAACCTTTGGAGGTCCTGCTTTATAATCTGCTACCTAGCTCCCTAAATTCTTGTTGCAGGACCTCATCCCTCTTTCTACCTATGTCGTTGGTACCAATGTGAACCACGACCTCTGACTGTTCACCCTCCCCCTTCAGAATGCCCTGCAGCCGTTCAGTGACGTCCTTGACCCTGGCACCAGGGAGGCAACATACCATCCTGGAGTCACGTCTGCGGCCACAGAAACATCTATCTGTTCTCGTTACGATAGAATCCCCTATAACTATTGCTCTCCCCCTCTTTTTCCACCCCTCCTGTGCAACTGAGCCACTCATAGTGCCACGGACTTGGCTCTTGCTGCATTCCCCTGAGAAACCATCTCCACCAGCAGTATCCAAAATGGAAAATCTATTGGAGGGAGATGGATCCAGGGGACTCCTGCACTACCTTCCTGGTTCTTTTACTCAGTCTGGTGGTCACCCATTTCCTGTCTGCCTGTGCACTCTTTACCTGCGGTGTGACCACCTCGTTAAAAGTGCTATCCACGAAGATCTCAGCTTCACGAATGCTCCACAGTGACTCCAGCCGCAGCTCCAGCTCCAAAACACAGATTTCGAGTAGCTGCAGCTGGAGACACTTCCTGCACATGTGTTCGCCCTGGACACCGAAAGTGTCCCTGACTTCCCACATAGCACAGGAGGAGCACTCCACGCTGCCCTGCCATGTCCTACCCTTAATTTACTCCCTTTAAATTAAAGAATATTAAATACACTAGGAACCTTACTTCACTTTAAACACTACTTACTCTAAACTAGAGACCTTACTTTTACTTCAACAACTGGACTGTAGAAATACTCACCAGGTCCTACTTACCAATCAGCTCCTTCCCTGGTTGTGACGTCACTTTAGTGGTTTTGCAGTTGTTGTTGTTTGACTGCTCCTGCTCTCAGGCTCTTTCCCAACTCGCAGCACTCCAGTGTTGGGTCTCCTCTGCAGCGCTCTTTTATGGCCGCTCCGCCTTCTCTCAGGTCCCGCTGTCGCTCCCACACAGGTCTGATATACATAGGTATATCAATTTTATTGGCTAAATTTTGAAATGAATGGACTGGAGCAGCCAAACGGCCAGCTACAACAGCCCCAGCAGCCGACTTGGCTGCGAGCCCTCCGACCGCCGTACCTGGATCTAAATCCACAGGCAGCGAACTCAGCCCTCGACTTCGATCACTGGCTGAGCTGCTTTGAATCCTGCCTGGTAGCCTCCGGCGTGCCATCGGAAGCCGACAAACTAAGAGTTCTGACCGCGCAGGTGAGCCCTAAAGTATTTGCACTCATCCGGGACCTTGCTAGATACGAGGAGGCCCTCGACCTGCTAAAAGAGCAGTACCGGAGCCCAGTAAATTCAATGCATGCCAGACATCTCCTAAAATCCCGCTCGCAACAGCCAGGAGAGTCTGTAGATGAATTTTTACAGGCGCTACAAACACTCGGCAGGGACTGTGACTTTAAAGCTGTATCAGCTGCACAACATGCTGAAGGAAATATCCGTGATGCCTTCGTGAAAGGCCTTCGGTCCGACTACTCACGGCAAAGACTGCTCGAATCAAAGGACCTCGGCTTGAAAGCAGCTGCAGCCCTCGCTCGCTCCCTGGAAGTGGCCCATCGGGACCTCGAGGCGTACTCCGGGTACAGTGCTGCGCGACCCTGGGACTCGGGCCCGACTTCGGCCGCAATACCCCTCGCACCGCCGCCCCTGGGACCTACTACGGCGTCGGTGTCCCGGAATCGATCGGGACCGCCACCCTCGGGACCTGCTGCGGCAGCGGAGCCCCGCGATCGGGCCACCAGCTGCTATTTCTGTGGCCAGGCGAGACATCAAAGGGCGCGTTGCCCTGCAAGGAACGCGACCTGCTCCGGATGCAAAAAAAAAAGCCACTTCGCAAACGCCTGCAGGGGGAAAGCCACAGACGCCAGCAGTGCCTCATGTGAGTCGTGGGGGCGGCCATCTTTGATCAAGGCCACAGACGCCAGCAGTGCCTCATGTGAGTCGTGGGGGCGGCCATCTTTGATCAAGGCCACAGGCGCCAGCAGTGCGTCATGTGAGTCGTGGGGGCGGCCATCTTTGGTCAAGGCCACAGACGCCAGCAGTGCCTCATGTGAGTCGTGGGGGCGGCCATCTTCTCCGCCATTTTGTCCAACTTTGACCTCATGGGGATCCGCGTCATGGGCGCCGCCATTTTGTTCGCCGCACTTGGCCGCCTTTTTGTCTCCAGACCCGACCACCGCCTCAGCTGCCGACTACAGCAGCTCACTCAGCCATACACTGGCCTCCGTCATGCTTGACCAAGCTCTCCCGCATCATCTGTCCAGGTCCATGATGGACATCGAAGTAAACAGCCACGCCACGACCTGCCTGTTCGACAGCGGGAGCACGGAGAGTTTTATTCACCCAGACACGGTGCGCTGCTACTCCCTCACTGTCCGGCCAACGCGCCATCGGATCTCGATGGCGTCAAAGTCCCATTCAACAGACGTCAGCGGCTACTGTGTGGTGACCCTGTCGGTTAGGGGCACGGAATATAAAAACTTTAAACTTCTCGTCCTGCCCCAGCTCTGCGCTGCCGTCCTACTAGGGCTGGATTTCCAATGCCACCTTCAAAGTGTCACTTTGGCATACGGTGGATCCCTCCCCCCACTCACAGTCTACAACCAGCAGTTTTTAAACCGCCCGCCGCGTACCACCTGTGGCCTCTCCACTCTCAAAGTCCTGCCCCCTTCCTTGTTCGCTAACCTCACCCGCGACTGTAAACCCGTCGCTACCAAGAGCAGGCGGTACAGCGCCGGGGACAGAGCTTTTATTAGCTCTGAGGTGCAGCGACTCCTGAAGGAGGGCATCATCGAGGGGAGCACCAGCCCCTGGTGTGCCCAGGTCGTAGTCATTAAGACCGGCAATAAACACCGCCTGGTCATCGACTACAGCCAAACCATAAACCGGTACACCCAGCTGGACGCATACCCCCTTCCCCGCATATCTGATATGGTCAACCAGATTGCACAGTACCGGGTATTCTCCACCATCGACCTTAAGTCGCCTATCACCAACTCCCTATCCGCCCTGAGGACCGCCAGTATACCGCCTTCGAGGCAAATGGCCGCCTCTACCACTTCCTTAGTGTTCCCTTCGGCGTCACCAACGGGGTTTCGGTCTTCCAAAGGGAGATGGACTGGATGGTTGACCAGAACGCGCTGCAGGACACGTTTCCTTATCTAGATAACGTCACCATATGCGGCCACGACCAGCAGGACCATGATGTTAATCTGGAGAAATTCCTCCGTACGGCCCAACGGCTGAATCTCACTTACAATAAGGAGAAATGTATGTTTAACACCTCGCGCCTTGCCATCCTCGGCTGCGTAGTAGAGAACGGAGTCATCGGCCCCGACCCCGAAAGAATGCGCCCCCTCATGGAGCTTCCCCTTCCCCACTGTCAAAAGGCACTGAAGAGAACCCTGGGGCTCTTCGCTTACTATGCCCAATGGGTGCCCAATTATGCGGACAAAGCCAGACCCCTCATGAAGTCCACCTCCTTCCCCCTGACAGCAGAAGCATGCGCAGCCTTCTCCCTCATAAAAGGAGACATTGCGAAGGCCACAATGCACGCAGTGGATGAGTCCATCCCTTTCCAAGTGGAGAGCGATGCATCCAACTTCGCCCTAGCTGCAACCCTTAACCAGGCGGGGAGACCTGTGGCCTTCTTCTCAAGGACCCTCCAGGGCCCTGAGATCCGACACTCTTCTGTCGAGAAGGAGGCCCAGGCGATTGTGGAAGCGGTACGACGCTGGAGGCATTACCTGGCAGGCAAACGATTTACCCTCCTCACCGACGAGCGTTCGGTTGCTTTTATGTTTAATAACAAGCTGAGGGGCAAAATCAAGAACGACAAGATCTTGAGGTGGAGAATTGAGCTCTCCACCTACGATTACGATATCTTGTACCGACCTGGTAAACTCAACGAGCCCCCAGATGCTCTATCACGAGGTACATGCGCCAACGCGCAAGTTGATAGACTGCGGACCCTCCACAACGACCTCTGCCACCCTGGGGTCACTAGACTTTACCACTTCATTAAGGCCCGCAACCTGCCCTACTCCATCGAGGAGGTCAGGACCATGACCAGGAACTGCCAAGCCTGTGCCGAATGCAAACCGCATTTCTATAGGCCGGACAGAGCAAGCCTGATCAAGGCCACCCGCCCCTTCGAGCGCTTGAGCATCGATTTTAAGGGGCCCCTCCCGTCCTCTGACCGTAATGTGTACTTCCTCAACACTATTGACGAGTACTCCCGTTTCCCCTTTGCCATCCCCTGCCCAGACATGGCCAGTACCACGGTCATCAAATGCCTGAACGACCTCTTCGCCTTGTTCGGGTTCCCGAACTATATACATAGCGACCAGGGTTCATCCTTCATGAGCGAGGAACTTCGCCAGTTCCTACTCGCGAGAGGTATTGCTGCGAGCAGGACTACCAGCTACAGCCCCCGGGGGAACGGCCAGGTGGAAAGAGAGAACGCGACAGTTTGGAAGGCCGTCCTCTTAGCCCTAAAGTCTAAGGGCCTCCCAACCTCTCGCTGGCAGGAAGTCCTCCCGGCAGCGCTCCATTCCATCCGGTCACTGCTTTGTACTGCCATTAACGCCACCCCCCATGAGCAAATGTTTGTTTTCCCCAGGAAGTCGACTACGGGAACCTCGCTACCAACATGGCTGACTTCTCCGGGGCCCGTCCTGCTGCGGAAGCACGTGAGGACCCATAAAATGGACCCCCTGGTCGAGAGGGTGAACCTCCTGCACGCCAACCCCCAGTATGCCTATGTGGCATACCCAGACGGGCGGGAGGACACAGTCTCCTTGCGAGACCTCGCACCCTCGGGCACCCCTGAGATACCACCGTTATCCCCCACCACTCCCCCAAATCCAGCTCCTGTAGGCGGCATGCCGGAACCCCAGGAGCCTTCGTCGACCACGCAGACACCAGCACTAACATCGGATACTGCACCACCGCCGCCGCTGCTGCGCCGATCAGAAAGGCTTACAAGGCCTCCTGATAGACTGACATACATGAACTGGTAGTACACTTCACCCCGCCGGACAAAATTTTAAACAAGGGGTGAATGTGGTAAACCACTGTTATCGTCCACAACCGTTCACTATTGTTACACTGTTGTTATCACTGTTTACACTGTTGTTATCACTACACAAGGTTACCTCTTGCCACGCACGCTGTTATACCTAGGCATACCTCAGCTGACTCCGCCCATGGCTCCGTCTGCTTGCCCAGGTATAAAGGTGACTGATTGGCTAGTATTCTTCCTTGTTGGAACCGATCACCCACGAGGGTGGGCTCTGTTATTTAGCCAATAAAAACCTATAGTTACTATCTTAACTCGTCGCTTTTCATGGAATGAATTGATAGGTATATCACCTTGTTTTCCTTCCATAGCCTTTAGCCGCGCTGGATGGGGAGAGCCGTCATCCTCCTTGTCAATTTCAGGTAATGGCTGATGGACCCTCCGATCCACCAGACATCTGAAATTTACAAATTTGCAATGTTTGATGAGTCCTCACCTCAAAGACTCAAACTAAAGAGAATGTCAGTGTTTGACAGCTTCATAGAGCTGTCAAATGCTGTCATTTCTTCTATCAAGAAGTCTTGACAGATAGCACGTCTGACGTAGACGTGATCTGTCAGTGACTTCTTCTCTAATTGGCCTGCTGAGCCCATAGGGCAGGCTTAACAATCTCAATCAGGGGAAAATCCCTCTGAATGGTCAGGCGAGGATGGAGGCGGGACATTGACACGACAAGCAGCTGTCCCGCCTCCAACTCACCTCCATTCACAAAATCCAGCCCATAATGTCTGATTATTATAAAGTTCCACAAAACTGTACTGACATTTTTTTTAAAGAAGTAGCAAGTAAGGTATTAGAAGTAAAAATTGCAGATATGTGTAAATCACGTTGTGCCTAGCATGATGGGATAGACAGTGCACCACAAGAAGCAATTTCAATGGGCCTGCTCATACTGTTTTGATCTTCAACTTTATAATTCCATGGCTATCAAAAACAGGTGCCTACCTGTGGTTAGGCGGCGGGGGCGAAGAGGGGGGAAAGAGGAGGAAGTTGCCAGACCCTGTTCTCCTCCTCTAATCTGAGCCATGGAACCTTGGGTAAGGGAGCCAATCTGTCCTCAATTTTTTTTTAAAATCCTCTCTTCAAATGTCCAGGCCATTAGCCCGGCCTGGACTTCACCAGTGGGGCTCATACGCACCCTTTCTGGAGGTCGGTATGCCGCAACTCACTTGCCCTTCACTGATGTACCAGTTCTCAGTCCAATGCAATCTATTGGAATATGCAGAATAATTCACAGTGATATGAAGAAAGCTAAACCAGTACCCTCTTTAGGGCACTTTTAAAGACATCCAACATACTGTAAGCCTAAACTATTGAAATATATACGCCTGGAAATTGTAAGTGATGTTATCCTTTGAACATGTTTTCATCAAATTCCATTGTTTGCTGTTTTAATGGAGGCATTAAGCCAAGAGCTAACACCTCTTAAAATAGCAGAGGGAGGAATTTCACATGAATGTGTTAAGTGTTCACAGTAATTTGCAGACAATTGATATTACCAATTGAACTATGAATTCTTCAGACTACCCTGAGTTATTCCACAAATATGTCTTACACAAACATTAATACAAGGATATGTACACTGACATGAAAGCATTAATGTGTAACCATGGTCATGCTATATACAGTACCTGAATGATGCTTTTAAATGCTGGTATACAACTATATTGCCACTTGGAAAATGTTAAAATAAAGTTGAGAGGATGATTCTTTGATTCATTTTCAAACATATTGCTTTATCAAAAACATTTCCTCCACTCACCTTTGTCCATCATGATCGTTGGGAAACTTATGAGGAGCAACACACATTAGCCAAATGCGGACAGGAATTTAACACAAATGTGTTAACTGGTATGATACAAAATGCACAAAGGAGATTAAACTCCAAGATATAGATTTTCAACTTGCAATTGAAGTCAATGGAGATGAGAATTGGGCAATTAATGCAACAGCAATTAATGTAGCGGGAGGTTAATTTAGCGGTAGGTCACTATAGTGGGAGGCCCATGTGCAGGAGGTCCATGTAGCGGGCGGTGGTTTTATGGTCTGACAACAAGTTGGAAACCTACCCCCATGTGTCCAAATGGAATCAAACTCCAGTATCCGACACATGAGCCTGAATGGACCAGTCGGGTGGCTTCACGTTCAGAATTTAAACTTGGGGGTTTATCCATACACTTACATTTTTAATATTTTGTCAGAAATGTTATACAATGCCAAACGATCATCCAAAACAAAAACATGCCAATCAACATCAATTATTTCATTGGAAATAATCAAAGTAGGACATAAAGTTCAACCAGAATAAAGATCGCATTATGAATATAAAATAGAAACAAGTCTGTCTAGCCCTGTCAGAATTTTATACGTTTCAATGAGATCCCCTCTCATTCTTCTAAACTCTAGTGAATACAGGCCTAGTCGACCCAACTCAAACATCAGCATTGTATCAGTACATAAAGATCTCCAAATAAAAAGAATATCTGAATTTGCAGTATAAAAGCCTTAGGGGTAAATCAACCGAATTTAGCCCCCTTAATATACTCAACTCTTGGGTACCAGGCCAATAGCACTCCATGCTAACATTGTCATTTATTCAATTTATTGGGAATTGCTATAGACTGCGATGGAAGCTCAAGTTCTACCATGTGCTATAACAATGAAAATAAATACATATTATTGCTGAATCTGTAAGGAAATTGGAGGAAATTAAAAAAATCAAGATAAAAACACTTCCACTAAAGACACAAGGGGGTGATTTTTACCAAATACTTTAGGCGCTAAAGAGGTAAAGAGGTGGTTAAGATGGGGGTCTTAATCTGAAACGTCAGTTTAGCCCGCGTGTAGCGTAAGACGCCATCTTGGTAAAGGAGTTGAAGCCAACGCTAGGAACGGCCGCCCTGAGGCTTGTTAAACAGCTGACTGTCATTAAAACTGCCCGCTACCGCTCCTTAAACAGGCTGCACGGCATTTTGGTGGCTAGCACTTCAACTAAAGCCTTTTTCTAACAACGACCAGCTGTTTGGGAGTAAACACAGCGTTGATGTCGATTTCAAGCGTTACTTAAAGGGATTCTCACCACTTATAGGGATACTCACCTTATAATGTTCACTTGCTACTGGAGCTGTGAAGAGGACCTCTGACGCGCATTGGGAGACTTTCTGGGACACTTTATCAAGACTTCCCCAACACTCGAGCAACATTTATTCTGCAAATTCTCTGAGGACTTCACCTAAAAAGAGTAAGTACTGTGCTACTCCACCTTATAGGAGTCACCAGGTGAAAGGGAGTGCTTGGTCATGAGCATCTTGTTAGGAGTCTACGTTGGTCTGGACGAGGAATGGGAGGAGGACATGATGCCAGGCAGAGCAGCTACAGCTGCTGCAGGAGAGGGGGACAGGAGGGCAAGGATGGCGAGGTGGCGTTCTTCCCCCTGCGGGTACAGGACATCCCTTCTCCTCTGGAACTCCAGTGCCACATCGACAACCTGTGTGCCCTCTCCCTCAGTCCCTGAGCCATCCTGCAACGTGCCATTGTGTACCAGCCAGCGCACTCCACACCTTCAGTGGAAGTGGGTGTGAGGAGCCCGCATATACTGCTCCACGAGAATTGTGTCTAATCAGCACTTGTCGGTGTCGGTTTAGCAGCTCCAGGCAAGTTCAAATTATGGTAATCAGCAATTAGGACCAAAATTGCATGCTAAATCCAGACTTTCAAACAGGCTAGTCTTATCAGCACAGCACCTATTTAGCGCCTGTTTTCACTCTTTAGCCTAAACAACTCCCAGAGTATATGTACAACATATAGGAGTGCAGCTGTCCGAAATTGTAAAACTCTGCACAGTGTATCAGTGAAAAGGGTCTAAAATAAATGTAACAGCAGAAATGATATGTAAATTAATTTAAACTTTACTATTCCCCTGCAAAGCAATTTAAGAACATCAGTCACTGTGCACATCACAGAGCAGTCCTGAGGGACAAAGTCAGCTCACATCCATACTAGATTCAATTAGAACAACCAAATGATAAATATAGCATTTAACTCCAGGAAGCAATGAAAGCTGTATTCCATTTGATTCTTCAAAGACACCGTTTCTTCACATTATGCACAAGCCTAACCAACAGTTACCACCTCTTACCTTTGGATGGCTCCACCCTAAGCCCCCATTTTGATATTCTTGGAGATTCACAAAGACCTGTTGCTACTAAAAGCACCATGATGACCCCTTACAGCTCCTGTAACCATTCAATGATTATCTATACTGGGCGCTCTTTCATCTCACCAATTTCCTCCACTTCCCTTCTCTTTTGAAAATGTTGATGTCTTACTAGGGTACAGTTTAATGGTCACAACTTGGTACATCACCCAAGTATCCCATTACTCATGCACAAGGCTCAACAGTGCAAATTCAGCAAGCTATTTGATCATAGGGAGAAGGTATAGCCAAGTGTGATGCTCACATGAAGTCCAAGCACATGCAGTTCCAATGGGACTGGCTGGATAGTAGTCAGTAGTGTCAATCCAGGGCAATTTATCCAGGCATTGAGGTCCACTAGATAGTGCCCCAATTACTTTTCCAGCTGAGATCAGTTAACGGAGAGGACTCGGCATCTAATTTGAAACCTTGTGCAATGCTTTTAAGCATTTCTACAACTATCAATTGTCTATTATCCCCTGCTCTCCTTTTGCCTTTTCAGTTTTTTTTCTTATTAGAAGACATGAAACTCAGTTCAGATCAATAACATCTATATAAGTAAAGCATCATAACCATAGCATACCTCCTTAGTGTCAAACCTCTCAAATGCTTCGCACATCAAAATTTCTATGTGTCAGCTGTGCCTCCGCAAGATCCTGCAAATCCATTGGCAGGATAGGCGCACCAACGTCAGTGTTCTTGCTCAGGCCAACATCCCCAGCATCGAAGCTTTGACCACGCTCGATCAGCTCCGATGGATGGGTCACATTGTCCGCATGCCCGATACGAGACTCCCAAAACAAGCGCTCTACTCGGAACTCCGACACGGCAAGAGAGCCCCAGGTGGACAGAGGAAATGCTTCAAGGACACCCTCAAAGCCGCCTTGAAAAAGTGTAAAATCCCCACCGACACCTGGGAATCCCTGGCCCAAGACCGCACAAAGTGGAGGAGAAGCATCCGGGAAGGCGCCGAACACCTTGAGTCTCTTCGCCGGGAGCAAGCGGAAGCCAAGCACAAACAGCAGAAGGAGCGCACGTCAACCCAAGCACCCCACCCACCCGTCCCTTCAACCACAGTCTGCCCCATCTGTGACAGAGACTGTAGGTCCCGCATTGGACTCATCGGTCACCTGAGAACTCATTTTTAATGTGGAAGCAAGTCATCCTCGGTTCCGAGGGACTGCCTAAGAAGAAGAGTGGGTAGCACACTCACCTCTGAGTCAGAAGGTTGTAGGTTCATAGTCCCACTCCAGGGACTTAAGCTCAAAAAGCTAGGCTGACACTCCAGTGCAGTGCTGAGGGAGTGCTGCACTGTCGGAGGTGCTGTCTTTCGGACGAGACGTTAAACTGAGGCCCTGTCTGCTTTCTGAGGTGGGCGTAAAAGATCCCGAGGCACTATTCGAAGAAGACCAGGGGAGTTATCCCTGGTGTCCTGGCCAATATTTATCCCTCAACCAACATAACAAAAACAGATTATCTGGTCATTATCACATTGCTGGTTTTGTGGGAGCTTGCTGTGCGCAGATGGCTGCCGTGTTTCCCACATTACAACAGTGACTCCACTTCAGAAGTACTTCATTGGCTGTAAAGCGCTTTGAGATGTCCAGTAGTTGTGAAAGGCGCTATATAAATGCAAGTCTTTCTTTCTTTTTACGTTAGCATTGGGCAATCATAATTGGCTCATTGTCTTAAGAAAACTATGCTTATTAGTTTGTATTTAGTCAATGGAATATTTGAGCTAATAAAAAACAGTTCCAAAAAGCTATGTATCAATCAGTCAGCACAAAATCATTCAAATCACTCAAAGCCAATGTTTACAAATCAGCAAGCATCACCAAATTTTCTTCAAGCGAGTTATATTTTTCTCCACATAAGCAGGTACATATGAGTAAAAATTATATTAAAATATACAAACTCATCAATAAAGATAGCTATTATAAGTCACAGACACTTTCAAGATGTTTCCCCTGCACAGTTCTGTTATTCTTTCTAGAACCCAAGAGAGGAGTTCTTCTTCATTCCTCAATCTGTCAAGTGTGGCGGGAAGTTTTAGCTCTTGTCAAAAAACTCTTGAGGTGAGTGAGATGCATCCTAGGACTTGTAGTCCTCCCTCCTCTTGTGGAACTACAATACCCAGCGTACACTGTTAAAACCCTGACACATATGATTATCGATTGGAAAATTTACAAATGCGAAGCCCAAACACTGGAATATGATTTTTTTCTAAACTTTAATCTGTTTGTCCCAGCTTATTTGTTTTAAAGTTTGGCTGAGACGGACTAATTTTTGAGCTGAGGGATGTTTGAGATATTCAAATATACTGGTCAGGGTCGGCCAGTCAGCCTACCCCATTTAAGGCGCAGTCACTGAAAACAATGTGGAAGATTTCCTTGATGCAGCAATACCCCAGCTATAAACAGTGGAAAGAAATAGGAAGAAAATATGATGGGTGAGAAATTCAGTAGTGCCCCGTTTGGGAGGCTAAATTTTGAAAGCTGGAAAAATTAGCGCCAGATGCTAATCATTCTCAGCTTTCAGTAAATTCAGTGTTAGTGCTCCAGGAAGGAAGTGGAGCACTAAATCAAGCACTACCACCTCCCTTCTGGAGCTCTAAACCAAGCAGGGGGGCAGTAGAGGTGCAGTGCGAAACAGTGACCACTGCAGCGCTGTTGGGATCCGAGGACTCCTTCCCTCCATTAAAGGGAAGGGCAGCTGCTGCAGGCTCTGCATTTGAACGATCTCCCTCATCGCCAATGGCAGCGGGGGTCCTCGCCGATCAGCCCCAAGCACTCTAACAGAGCGCTGGACTGATCAATCGCGCCATTTAACAATTTTCATAATGCACCCTAAAGGAAGGAAACATATTTCTACTGAAGACCAGCGGCCTTACCTTTAATTAGCACTCCCGAAGCGCCCGGCCTTCCGAACAACGCCTCCTGCAGCTGTCGGTGTTATTGCCCGGCGATGCTGCAGGGGGCGGAACCGAATTTCGGGTCCGGGGCGCTGCGCAGCTGGATGACGTCACAACCTCTGGGCGCAGGCGAGCGTGACGCTAGGGGTTACCGTTGCCGCAAATCACCAGGCGAATTTCAGGGGCGGCGGTAACATTGCCCTGCAGGCGCTAACGGGAGGCGCTAACCAACCGAATTTCTCCCCCATGTTTTATAATTAAGTAATAATGGGAGATGGATGAACAAATAAGGTGACCAAAATGCATTTAAGATACAACTAAAATGGTAAATTGTATCACAAATACATCCAGGGCCTCTTTTTTCAGTATTTAAAGGTATATCAGGGTGGAGTTTCCGCTTTGGGCGCAATCAGCAATTACAGCCCAAGTTGCGCCCAAAAATTGCCCCGTTTTGAAAAGTGTTTCTTCTCCCCACGTTGCCGCTTAAACTCATTTGCATATTGTCGAATGCAAAATCTGCCATGAACCAGCACAATCGGGCAGTGGTTATAAAGGTAATTTTTTTTTTAAATTCACTTTAAAGAATATTCCTTGATATATTTAAAAGTGGCAACTTGATAAAATTTGATTGTTACACATGAAAATAGGTTTATCACAAAAAATAAGCATTTTAAATCACAGTGTCAATCCACCACCTGTGAGTAACATGATTTTAAATGACTTTTAAAAAATATATTAAATTATTTTCTCGTTAAACTTCGGTACAGTGGTGAATTACTTAGTAAATTTAAACAAAAATCATTCAAAACCTTTCAAAACATACTTATTAGTGTCCTTGCCCCCAAAAGTTGCAGCTTACTTTTTGGAGCCTCCGCGAAGGCCTGAAAACGAGCACAATTAGCGGAAACTCCCAATGGTGATTAATTCACCCTGGAGGCGTGGCCAATTTTGTGGGCGGGGCATGTTTCCAGCACGATGTTTTTAAAAACAGCGCAAAAGATCATGGAAACTCGATTTGCGCTGAACGCAATTTGTGCTTAAAATTCCGCAGATTTTTGTGCCGGTTACGCCGATATCAGGGGGCATTGCGCAGAGAAAAACGGCGGAAACTCTAGGCTATAACATTTTTACCTCGTGGCAAGTCATGTGACATTGCTTCAGCAAATTTGCTGTTTTAAAACAATGGGCAACGTGTCGTCACATTTAGGCTCCTGTGAGGCTGAAGTAAGCTCAGAAACTGAGCTTCAGGACCCATCCTGCCACCATGGAAGATCTATTAGTGATACAAACAATGTAAAAATCTCACAAGATTCCTAAATTCATTCCTCTAAGATGAAATGCTTAATTGCTGCATCATATTCTACCGGTCTAAATTATAACTGAAAATGAACAAAACTAAGGTAAGTAGGTTTGAATGACAAGTACCCAGAAACATTACCAACACCTGTTTGGGAACTAAGGCCATGATTTTGCTGACCGAGGGGGGTCCGGGACGGCCGGGGTCGGTGTTGCGGTCCCAGCCCATTGCCTGCTCCAGCCCACACACTCCAAGTGATTTTACATCAATAGGACTTGTTAAGCCTGCCCAGGGAGGTTTCTGGCCAATTAAAAGGAAGCGGGTCTGACGACGTCATTTGATGATGCATCATCAGCCGGTTTCCTTAAAGGGACCATGCCCAAATTGATTTTGACAGTTCTGCTGTCAGTGTTCTACAGCATTGAGGTGCTGCAAACACTGACAGTGACTGCACAGAGGTACACGGCTGTACCCAGGCTCTCCCATGACTCCCTCCATATGCTTATGGAGGGAGTCACAGCAAGCAGTGAGGTTCTCTTCCCTTCCAATGGGTGGAAGACACCACCCCAGGAGACCAACATAGCCTGGTTGCACATTACACAGGAGGACACAAGCAGGGATGTCGTCAGGAGGACCAGGCTGCAGTGGCGCAAACCTTTCAATGATCATCATGAAACGTTACTGCCATGCCACACTCAACCTCATCCTGCTGTGCCACTCATCACATCCCCATCACTCTGCCTTCCCTATCCTACTCCTGCACATCTTTACTCACACCAACTTACCTTGCACCTCCACCCATCCCTCTCTATCTACATTATCACTTCCCCATCTCACTCGGAACCCTCACACTCACCCTCATCCTACTGCAAGCATACCAACTAACAACACACAAGGGTAGGCACTTGGGTGTTTTAGCCAATGTTCATATGAAGTTTCTGGTAATGTTCTGGCAAACATTGAAATCTTTATTTTCAACACTTTGCATTCTTGGACAGATTTATGTGAACCTTAGGAAGTGGCTTAGTGAGTTGCAGTGAATGGTGAGACATAACGGTAACTCCCCCCGCAATGGTGATGAGTGTGAAAAGAATGGCTTGGGCATTGTAGGGATGCTTTATGGTGTTGGTGTGGGGTGGTGTCAACCTGGTGCATCATGTGGCAGCCAGTGTGTGCAGCATCAAGTGAAGTAAATCTGGGCATGATGAGGCAATCCCTGGCCTTCTGGGCAGCAATGTGGTTGGGTGCTGATGCCCTGTGTCCTGTGCAGCATCAGCTGATTGTGCAGAAGGTTGGTGGTGTTGTTGGTGCTGCTGGTGTGCCCGGTGATGCTGGTGTTGGGGCTGATCGTTGTGGCATTCTGAGGACCAAGGGGAGATTTTTTCAAGGGCACCGATGCTGGTAGAACAGATGGCAGGTGAACTTGAGATGACAGAAGCGATCTGTCAATGGTGAGAGAGGTTGTTCCAAGGAGGTGATACTGGATAGAGAGTTTGCTCGAAACACTTGCAAGCTGCATAAAGCTCAATCTGTCTTCCAAATGCAGTAAGCAACAGCTTCTACCCTTGGAAAGTGAACACCTATGAAATGGAAGCTTTTGTAGACATTTGCAGCTGTCAAGTTTAGAAATCATCACATGCTGACACAACACCCGACCTCCTTACCTGACCTGATCCCCGAGCAGCAGGCAAGCCATTGGTGAAATCTAAAGGTAAGCTTAAAATACTATTTAATTGCCTCTTAACTATGCATTTAATGATCTAAATTGTCTCCCCCACCGCTTGGTGTCGGGTCTGTTCAGTGCCGACACCTGGGAGACTCGCTGTCAAATTTTTCTATTTTGACAGCTGACCCGCCTCCGATCCCGCCTTCTCAGCGCCGGTAAAATTTCGGCCTAAGTGCTCAACATCTTGAGCTATTTGCCATTCCAGAATCAAACAGTTGGGGAGAAGGAATTCAATATTTTTGTACTAACAAATTCAAAATACCAATTTATAGCATGGATCCAATTCAGTGCTGATCACAATGTTCAACTTCAATTAAATTTCCCCAGTGTTTAGCAGGACATTAACATCAAATAATTATCTGAGTTGGGGAGAGAGGGAAAAAATGTAATAGGACTGAATGATGTGAGTCTTTCTGTTCACAGCCTATTTTAAACTGATTTCTAGATGAGGCAAGAGCTTTTACTCCAGACTAACATCACAACACAAAACCTCATACTTCACTGTGCCTGTTCATTTTGAGCCAGTTGTAAATCTGCAAGAACAATTTGACAGCTGGAGTACCAGCACAATGTTAAGTCAGCCTTTACTGTGGGTTTTAACAGACTGGTGTCCATTTTAGCAATCCAACCTTACCTACAGCGTACACCAGCTTGCTAGTCATTGCCCAATTAACTTAACAATTCATATACAAGGATGTTAATTAGTGTTAAACAAAACTATGATAATGAACAGTTGAACAGAAAATTTGCTTAATTTATCTTTAGTTCTATCTAATCTAGTTTTAAAAGAAAGACACCAAATACTTCCAACTGTAAATCCTTCAGTCATAAGCCAGAGCTAATGCTAAGGCTAGCAGTACTGGCATGTCATTTGAAAATACAGATATAACAATGTATAATTGAAGTACGTGGAAAAAAGTATATTACAACACAACAGAGACCAGTGAAATAAAATGTTATTAAGTTGCTGTCTTCAGGATATTGCTGGTAGGTTGTCCCACTTGATAATGAAAGGGGAAGAAAGTAAGAAAATCCCTGCAAGATCCCCACCAAGTCACAAATCATCCTGACTTGGACATATATCGCCATTCACTCATTGTCATTGGATCAAAATCCCGGAATCCCCAAATATCATCAAGGGAGCACCATTAGCACAAGGCAACAGCAGTTCAAAGAGAAGGTCCGCTTCCGCCTTTTCAGGGAAAACTAGGGATGGGCAATAAATGCAGCCTTGCCACCATCGCCCGCATCCCACAAACACATTTTTAAAAACAAATAATAATTATTGCAAAATAACTGAGTATGATGAACGCACTGCATCAGGCAGAAGGATATAAAATACTAGAATTCTGGCTTCAGTACAGTAAACAAACTGGTGATTCAAACGCTGAACTCACATGTATTCATTCAGTAATGCTTTAAAATCTTTACACCATCAAGAATTCCCTGCTTGTAAAGAGGAAACTCCTATCCGTGAAGTATCTTCGATTGGAGTATGAAGTGGTACAGAAGTGCAAGTCCGCTGTGATATTTTCAATTACAGTATTTTTTTTAGGAACCTGTCCCGGAATTGAATCAGTTTTAGGCACTTTCCCTGATTGAATCCATGATGACAACGGCTTAAGATGTTGCCTAAGATCACCAGAGGATGGTATAGATGAATTAACTCTAATATCTAGACATCTTCCACTATTTTACACTGGTTTTATTGGATGCATTAAAACTTTGCTAACAATTTATTTAAAAACTCATTCCATTAGAATAACGTGACAAAATCAGAGTTCTTGATCAGTAAGCAACAAAGAGCTGGAACATTTTTAAAAGGCACATTATGTGCATAGCAAATTAGAACACGTTTGGCAATTAATCTTACTTCCTGCAGATAAAGGTCTTGAAGGTCAATAGACAGACAGCCTGTGAGCTACTGTATTATGGGTAGGTTAGTAAGGTCACTGTCAGAAAGATTATGTTAACGCTAAACTGATAGCACCAGTGTGGCACATGCTGCTTCAAATAGACTTGTCTATGTCCATGCCCTGGGGCTATTCTCTCAGCAAGCCACCATTAACTTCACACATTCGCTTACTTCATGTCATTCTCTTCGATGTGCATCAGTATCTCACACAGGTATTGCATTTCATGCATTCATGAAAACATAAAAGTATTAGACCTTATCTAATTGTGCACAGATATATTTAGCTACCACAATCTGCTGAGAAGAAAATCAGATCTTTGATAGAATTATGTGGCTGACAACCCTGTATTTTGACTGTAATTGACTCAGGATGAGTGGGGTTTTCCTAATTTAAAATACAATGAAAAACAGATGATTTTATTTTTCAATGATGTGTCTATCTTTGTGGGAAACTTTGCAGAATTATATTTGACAGATCATTTGAGATCAGAACACTTATTCCCTTCTGAACTCCATACACAATCTTGCTGAAGTACTCCAGTTTAGTTCCATTTGACACCAAAGGACACAATTAGAATTAAGATAGATAGAAAGATAAAGATTTATATAGCTCTGTATCACATCCTTAAGATGTCTCGGAACACCAATTTATTACTTTTGAGGTACAGTCACAGCTATGTGGGTAAGCACAGCAACCAATTTGCACACAACAAGATCCCACAAACAGTAACTGATTGGCCAGATAGTCTGTTTTTGGTGATGGTGGCTGAGAGAGGAATATTGACCAGGATACCAGGAGAACTTCCTTTTCTTCTCTAAATAGTACTATGGGATCTTATATGTCCACTTCAGCAGACAGAGAGGGACTTGGTTTAAGCTCTCATGCAGGATTCCCTCAGTAATGCACTGAACTGTTAGCAGAGATTAGATGCTCAATCGAAAGCAAGAGGCAAAGATAAATGGAAGTAGCACTGGGTGAGGGCAGTGGCTAGTGGATTTCTGCAAGGTTGTGTTCCAGGTCCTCTGGTACTCGATTTACTTGCAATGTTATGGAGAAATGTATTTCTTGTATTATCAAGACAACATTTGCTGATGATATCAGAGGTATGAAATTCCACTGTGCACCATTTTTAAAAACATTGGCTAATGCGTTGGCATCAAATTTCTATGCATCCATTTTAGAGAGGTTATTCATTCATTTTAGAGAGGTTATTCATCCATTTTAGAGAGGTTATTCATCCATTTTAGAGAGGTTATTCATTCATTTTGGAGAGGTTGTCATCCATTTTAGAGAGGTTATTCATCCATTTTAGAGAGGTTATTCATCCATTTTAGAGAGGTTATTCATCCATTTTAGAGAGGTTATTCATCCATTTTAGAGGGATTATTCACCCATTTTAGAGAGGTTATTCATTCATTTTGGAGAGGTTGTTCATCCATTTTAGAGAGGTTATTCATCCATTTTAGAGAGGTTATTCATTCATTTTAGAGAGGTTATTCATCCATTTTAGAGAGGTTATTCATCCATTTTAGAGAGGTTATTCATCCATTTTAGAGAGATTATTCATCCATTTTAGAGAGGTTATTCATTCATTTTGGAGAGGTTGTTCATCCATTTTAGAGAGGTTATTCATTCATTTTAGAGAGGTTATTCATCCATTTTAGAGAGGTTATTCATCCATTTTAGAGAGGTTATTCATCCATTTTAGAGAGGTTATTCATCCATTTTAGAGAGATTATTCATCCATTTTAGAGAGGTTATTCATTCATTTTGGAGAGGTTGTTCATCCATTTTAGAGAGGTTATTCATCCATTTTAGAGAGGTTATTCATTCATTTTAGAGAGGTTATTCATCCATTTTAGAGAGGTTATTCATCCATTTTAGAGAGGTTATTCATCCATTTTAGAGAGGTTATTCATCCATTTTAGAGAGGTTATTCATCCATTTTAGAGAGGTTATTCATCCATTTTAGAGAGGTTATTCATCCATTTTTAAACAGCAGCTCTGGAATTCCCTGCCAAACCTCTCCGCCGCTCTAGCTCTCTGTCCTTCTTCAGGACCCTCTCTAAAACCTACCTCTTTGATCAAGCTTTTGGTCACCTGTCCTAATATTTCCTTATGTGGCTCGGTGTCATATTTTGTCTGATTACACTCCTGTGAAGCACCTTGGGATGTTTTACTATGTTAAAGGCGCTATATAAATGAAGGTTGTTGTTTTTGTGGGGTCTTTGGCCTGGAAGTGATTGGGGCGGTGGGGGTGGTAGGATGAGGCAGGAAAACCTTTGAGATTGTAATCTTGGCGTGGTAAAATTTAGGCTAGACTCCAGCAGCACTCATGGGGGATCTTGGACGTGGGAGCACTCATAAGGTTGCATGGGAAGCCTGGGACCACTGGAAGGGAGGGTCCTGGTCCTTGAAATACTGAGAGCAGAGGAGTACTTAAGGAGAAATTCTGGACACTAGGAATACTCAGTAGGTTGTGGGCAGTCAGGATTTTAAAGCTCCTGCATTTTTAAAAAATTGGTACATTTCCCTCACGGCTCACAGTTACAAAGAGGAAATGCGTGGATGATTAGGCTTCCCTGATACTAGAAAACGTAACCCGACTGAACCATTTTAAGTCCATCAACCTGCCAGTTTCCCCCTGTAGAAAATTCTAACTGTATTTGTAAAAGCAGATAGCACCATCTACTGAGGGAGAAATTAATTGCAAATGTTTAGAATTTGAAAGAACATGCTAAGCAACTAGAAATAGCATTAATTATAAAACTAGAATCATAGAATGATTTGGGACAGAAGGAGGCCATTCGGCCCATCGTGCCTTTGCCGGCAACCAGCTGCCAAAATTAACATAACATTTCACTAAAATGAATGGCTTCTCAGATGAGGAAACATGTGATATATGAACGAGCCATACACTTGTTCCTTACTCTAAAATAAGGACAATTGGAAAATATTTAATTTTTTCCCAGTCCAGATGAAACCTCAGCCTATTTTATGTGTGTACAATGGGAACACTTTGATTATGATATCTGAAGCTATCTCTATAACAGATAACATATTGGGCCAGAAATTCGGGTCCCCACGGGTGAGTACGCGCTGTGTACTCACGCGTAGGGCCAACAAAAGTGTCGGTTTTGTGCATGCACTGTGCGTGTGCTGGAAACCAGAACTTCCGTTCCCTTGAAGGAAGGGATTCGCAGGTCAAACGCGTGCGCCAGAGAGGCAGCGCGTACGCCTGGAACTTCCGTTTTTTTACATGTTTCTCCGTGCGCAGCTGCGCATGAAAAAAGCAGTCGCAAGGCCTGCTTTTAACAAGGTAAGAGGTTAATTAAGTAAAATTTTAAAAAAAATTCCACAGGTTTATCATTTTAAAATACTTTAAAGAAATGTAAGTTTATTTTTAGCCCCATTAAAAACTTCAATTAATTTTTTGAAAAATTTAAATTTTTGTTTAAAATAGTTAATTTATGTAATTTATAGTTATTTTAAAAATGTGATGTTTTTTAATATTTATTTGACGTTTTAGTTATGTTTTGGGGCCGATCTCTATTCATACATTTGACAGCTCTTCCTGTCAAATCTATGAATAGAGATTCCCTGCTCCGATTGGCTCCTCATGACCCACATGATCCCAGGGGACGCTGCGAACTAACTGCGCCCCTGGGATACACAAGCACTGCACACCGGCACTGGAGGAGGCCCAGGATCGGAATCCCACGCGGCCCGCAGGAAGCCTCCGACCCGAATTTCTGGCCCAGTAAGATTTTTGAATCCAAATATCAGACTCAGATATCCAGCATACAATAGCAAAATACTGCAGATGCTGGAAATCTGAAATAACAACAGAAAATGCTGGAAACACTCAGCAGGTTTGGAGTCAGGGACCCTTCGTCAGAATGGAAAAAGTTAGAGAAGAGAGGTTTTAAAGCAGGAGCAGGGAGGATGGGAGGAAAGAATAAAGGGAAGGTCCAGCAATTGGAATTCAGATTCCGCAACAAGTTTAAAGTTTATTTTACAGCATATTTTATTATAATAACATAGTGCTTAATTTATGTACTAAGCTGTTCATATGCGACAGGTGATGGAATAGTACTTGCATTGAGGCGTCAATAGAAAAAGTGTGATTTACAATTATACATACTACCAAATGAAGGGAAGACAAAGGCTTTAATGCCTAATTTATCAGCATTTTAGAAGTGATAGAATGCAACTGAGGGATGATGCATTGTTATAAAGCTATGTTCTACTCAGAGCTCTGACACGGCAAGAGAGCCCCAGGTGGGCAGAGGAAACGCTTCAAGGACACCCTCAAAGCCTCCTTGAAAAAGTGCAACATCCCCACCGACGCCTGGAATCCCTGGCCCAAGACCACACAAAGTGGAGGAGAAGCATCCGGGAAGGCGCCGAACACCTCGAGTCTCTTCGCCGGGAACATGCCGAAGTCAAGCGCAAGCAGCGCAAGGAGCGCACGTCAACCCAAGCACCCCACCCACCCGCCCCTTCAACCACCATCTGCCCACCCTGTGACTGAGACTGTAGGTCCCGCATTGGACTCATCAGTCACCTGAGAACTCATTTCTAGTGTGGAAGCAATTCATCCTCGGTTCGGAGGGACTGCCTAAAAAGAAGAGAAGAAGAAGAGGATGTTAAGGTTCAAAATACCAAATTATTTGTTTATTTCAAATAAAATACAATAATTCTCAATTTTATGTCATATTACTAGAGAGGTTTTGAATACAGGTGGTCCCATTGGCCGAGAAAGCAGGCGTCAATGGATAACTAAAGCCTACACTCGGAGAACAAGCTAACCTGTCACTGCTCAGTGGGTTATTTTGTTATCTAGGAGTGTTCAGTATGAATGTTCTAGTTTGATTTTAGGTGAAGTACAGAATGTCATGCGGATTAAAACTCAACAATGCTATTCTCAAACAAAATACACTTGCACAGTCAAAACAGACGAAAACCCATGAAACGTAACCTGGGATAAGGCACCTCAACCAGCCTTAAGAGCGCTGATTTTAATGTGCAATGACACAATCCTTTCACACTTCACCTAGGCGTGAACTGTCCTCTTTATAACCTCGCAGACACATTAACACATTAACACGTGAATAGCCGTGACCTTTGAATTAATTGGGTCCAATCACAGAGAAGGAGTTTATGGTTTAAATTACCTGCAAACTGCTAGATGATATAAAAGATCATCCTGGAGGTGAAGCAGGGATATAAAAAGGCCAAAGAATGTGGAAATAATGGGGAGGTGAGAAAATGGGGAAAAGTAATGAAAGAGAGGGGAAAAAACAAGCTGTGAATAGAACAAATCTGAAATTTGAATACAGAATAGAAGCGAAACATTAGATTCAGTTAGATTTTCATCTTCACTGCATGGCGGGGGAAGATCGCATGCCCTTCACAGAAACTGCTTGATTATCATCATAATGGGGTGAAAACCATGCAGGTTCTGTAAAGGCGTAAGAAGCGCCCTTCCAAATTACCATCTATACAATGAAGATGAGAATCTGTACCAATGGCTCTTTTAACCTAAAACCTGGCTGTGTGTTTACACCTTTTTAGGAGTGACAGAGGATCTAACTGGAAATGTTAACCTACCATTCTTCATCAGCTGCTGACCAACCAGCTGTGACCTTCCGCTATTACCTGGTTCTATTTATGGTTATATGTAACTCTTTCACTCTACATATTGGGAATGATTTTTGTGGGTGGTGCATATCAGACAGGCAGTGGGTGAAGCAACCGGGACCTACACTCAGAGTCACCCAAGAGGCCGGAACTATTTTGAAGACTGGGCCTCATTTAAATTCCATAGGGGAGCTGCCAATGATTGGCCACTCGCTGATTTAGAGGGCGGAATTTCCAGCGGGGCCGACGCCTATTTAAAGCGAGATTGCACCTCTTAAAGCCAGGTGTCCTTTAATTTGCAATTCATTTTTGGTGGGATTTCTCAACTTTGAGGCCAATCTCTCCTGCGAGGGCTCCCAGATTTAGTGACGCAACAGTTGATGCCCTGGTGGATACAGGTGAGGGCCTGGAGACAGCTCCTCTTTCCCTCAAATGGCAGAAGGATGCCCAGGCAGATGCCGCAGCAGGACTGGAAGGTGGCAATAGAAAATGTGAATACCAGAAGCATCATCCCTAGCACACGGTTGCAGAGACGGAATATATTCAATGACCTTACTCGGACAGCAAAGGTCCTTTCTCAGGATGATACCTTGCCACCAATGTCCCCTCTAATTTTTTTTTGGCACTGCGCGGCCCCTTTAAGGCCATTTAAAATACCGCACACGCACAGTTTTTGCATTGAAAAGTCAGCAAGCCGGCTGCGCAGGATCCCTGGAGCATCACGTGGCCACGCAGCTTAAAGGGAACGTTGCTTGCCACACCAACCCCCTCTCCCCCAGCTTTCCAAACTCTTCCCTCCCACACGCCACATGCTTCTCCTCCAATCACAATGAGACACTGCACCAACCCTCACCACACCCACCGTTCTCAGGCACATTTGCTTTTCCCCGGTAACAACTGCAAAGCATTTCACTCTTCTGCTGACTGTTTTTACAATTTCACACTGGAGCCGTTTTCCACTTTTGTAGGAAAAATAAAAAGAGCAGAATATTTTTAAATGATGAGAGACTGCGAAATGCTGGTATTCAGAGGGATCTGGGTGTCCTTGTACACAAATCACAGAAAGCTAACATGCAGGTACAGCAAGCAATTAGTAAAGCAAATGGTATGTTAAGCCTTTATTATAAAAGGATTGGAGTATAAGAGTAAAGGGGTGAGAAATTGGGTGCATTTGCGCCTCCCATTAGCGCCTCCAGGGGGCGCCAACGGGGCACTACTGGCTTTGTGACCGGGCGTGGCGCTAGAACCGACACCCGCGAGATTGAGCTGGAGGTTTGCTGCGGTGGTAACCACTAGCGCCACGATCCCCTGCGCCCGGAGATCGTGACGTCATCCGGGTGCGCAGCGCCCCGGCTCAGAAATTCACTCTCGCCCTCTGCCTGAGCACCTGCCGCTAGCAACGACAGGTACAGGAGCGCGATATAAAGGGGTCAACTTCCGGACTTTTTTTTGTTGGCAAACAATGCTGACTTGTCAGTTTGACACAAGCAGACAGAAGTTTTGAATCATTTGACCGTTTTCAACTTGAGGGAGTATTCTGGCTGAGAAAAATCTATCACTTTTATTTGGGTTACATTTGATAATGCAACATCTCCGTCATTTAATGGGGGCTGTACTGGCACTGGACCTTGCCCTCCAGAATCACCGTCGGAGGCATCGGAGGCAGAGAGAAAGATTGCAAAACGCGGCCAGAGGGAGGAGGGCCAACAGGGCTCTCAAAAGGAGACCTTACCCTCCCTGGTTATTCCGGGAGCAGTTCTCCTACATTCATCTCTCAGAGGAGCAAGGAGGTGGTCACAGAGCTCTGCCACCTCCTGCAACCAGAGCTCCAGCCTTAGCTCAGGACCAGGACATCTCTCTCAAGGGCAGTTAAGGTCACAGTCACTCTCAATTTCTACACCAGCAGCTCCTTCCAAGCTTCAACAGGGGATATTGCAAACATTTTGCAGTTCGCCATCCATTGCTGCATCTGGGAGGTGACAGACGCTCTCTACAGAAGGAGAAGGGAGTGCATCTCATTCCCCATGACCAGGGAGAAACAGGACGAACGCTCATGTGGCATAACATGGTTGAATTCCAAATTCAGTTGGAGGGTGAGAGAGTTGGATCTCAAACCAGCGTACTAAGCTTAAATAAAGGAGACTATGAAGGTATGTGAGCAGAGTTGACTAAAGTCGACTGGGAAAATAGATTAAAGTGTAAGACAGTACTTGAGCAGTGGTGTACATTCAAGGAGGTATTTCACAAATTTCAAGAAAATTATATTCCACTGAGGAAAAAGGGGTGGAAAAGAAAAGACAGCCATCCGTGGCTAAGTAAAGTAATAAAGGATAGTATCCAACTGAAAACAAGGGCATATAAAGTAGCCAAATCTAGTGGGAGGATAGAAGATTGGGAAGCATTTAAAAGCCAGCAAAGAATAACTAAAAGATTAATTAAGGAAGGGAAGATAGATTATGAAAGTAAACTAGCAAAAAATATAAAAACAGATAGCAAGAGTTTCTACAGTTATTTCAAAAGAAAAAGGGTGGTTAAAGTGAATGTTGGTCCCTTAGAGGACGAGACCGGGAAATTAGTGGTGGGGAACATGGAGATGGCAAAAACGCTGAACAAATATTTTGTATCAGTCTTTACAGTAGAGGACATTAAAACTATCCCAACACTGGACAAACAGGGGGCTATAGGGGGGGAGGAGCTAAACACGATTAAAATCACTAAGGAGGTGGTACTCGGTAAGATAATGGGACTAAAGGTGGATAAATCCCCTGGACCTGATGGCTTACATCCTAGGATCTTGAGAGAAGTGGCGGTGGGGATTGCGGATGCATTAGTGGTAATTTTCCAGAACTCCCTGGATTCAGGTAAGGTCCCAGCAGATTGGAAAACTGCTAATGTAACGCCCTTATTTAAAAAGGGAAGTAGACAAAAGGCTGGAAACTATAGACCAGTTAGCCTAACATCTGTGGTTGGTAAAATGTTGGAGTCCATTATTAAGGAAGCAGTAACAGGACATTTGGATAAGCATAATTTAATCGGACAGAGTCAGCATGGTTTTATGAAGGGGAAGTCATGTTTGACAAATTTGCTCGAATTCTTTGTGGACGTAACAAACAGGGTGGATAAAGGGGAACCAGTGGATGTGGTGTATTTGGACTTCCAAAAGGCATTTGACAAGGTGCCACACAAAAGATTACTACACAAGATAAAAAATCACGGGATTGGGGGTAATATACTGGCATGGGTGGAAGATTGGCTATCTAACAGAAAACAGAGAGTTGGGATAAATGGTTCATTCTCAGGTTGGCAATCTGTGACTAGTGGTGTTCCGCAGGGGTCAGTGCTGGGACCCCAACTTTTTACAATCTATATTAACGATTTGGAGGAAGGGACCGAGTGCAACATATCCAAGTTTGCCGACGATACAAAGATGGGAGGGAAAGCAGTGAGTGAGGAGGACATAAAAAACCTGCAAAAGGACATAGACAGGCTAAGTGAGTGGGCAGAAATTTGGCAGATGGAATATAATATTGGAAAGTGTGAGGTTATGCACTTTGGCAGAAAAAATCAAAGAGAAAGTTATTATCTAAATGGAGAGAAACTGCAAAGTGCTACAGTACAAAGGGATCTGGGGGTCCTGGTGCATGAAACACAGAAGGTTAGTATGCAGGTACAGCAGGTGATCAGGAAGGCCAATGGAATATTGGCTTTTATTGCAAAAGGGATGGAGTATAAAAGCAGGGAAGTCTTGCTTCAGTTATACAGGGTACTGGTGAGGCCACACCTGGAATACTGCGTACAGTTTTGGTTTCCATATTTAAGAAAAGATATACTTGCTCTCGAGGCAGTTCAGAGAAGGTTCACTCAGTTGAATCCGGAGATGAGGGGGTTAACTTATGAGGCAAGGTTGAGTAGGTTGGGCCTCTACTCATTGGAATTCAGAAGAATGAGAGGCGATCTTATCGAAACATATAAGATTGTGAGGGGGCTTGATTGGGTGGATGCGGGGAGGATGTTTCCACTGATGGGTGAGACTAGAACTAGGGGGCATAATCTTAGAATAAGGGGCTGCCCTTTCAAAACTGAGATGAGGAGAAACTTCTTCACTCAGGGGGTGGTAAATCTATGGAATTTGCTACCTCAGAGAGCTGTGGAAGCTGCGACATTAAAGAAATTTAAAACGGAGATAGACAGTTTCCTAGCTGATAAGGGAATTAGGGGTTACGGGGAGCGGGCAGGGAAGTGGACGTGAGTCTAGGTTCGGATCAGCCATGATCCTATTGAATGGCGGAGCAGGCCCGAGGGGCCGTATGGCCTACTCCTGCTCCTACTTCTTATGTTTTTATGTTCTTATGTGGCTTTGCAAGGATAGCAGGCTTCCCCATGGTTCAGGGCGCCATAGACTGCACCCATATGTCATTGCAGGCACCTCATCACAATGCAGAGGTGTTCCACAACCATAAATTCTACCACTCTCTGAACAAGCAGTTGGTGTGTGACCACAGACAGCTCATCCTCGCTGTCAATGCCTGCTATCATGGCAGCAGCCACGATGCATTCATCCTGCATGAGACCGGAGTCCCAGCACTGTTCCACCCACCACATGAGGCTCGCAGCTGGCTGCTCGGAGCCAAGGGTTATCCACTCGCCACCTGGCTGATGACACCCCTCCGCAACCCAAACACTCCTGCTCAGCACACATACAATGACAGCCACAGCGCCACCAGGAACCTGATCGAACAGACTATCGGCGTGCTAAAGCAATGGTTCCACTGCCTTGACAGCCCTGGAGGAGCCCTGCAGTACTCCTCTGATTGAGTCTCCCTTTTCATCGTTGTGTGCTGCATGCTGCAGCACCTCAGCATGGGCGGCAGCAGCCTGGGATGGCTGGGTTACAGGCTGTGGCAAGTGTAATGGCAGAGTGGCAGTGGTGGGAGCAGGAATGCTGTCATCCTGAGAGAGGACAGCATCTCCCTTCTCGACTGACACACTGCCACTCCCCCGGGGCAGCACTTCAGCATCCAGAGCAATCTGCTCGAGCACAGGTTGCTGGCCTGCTGTGGCACTGTAAGCGCGTGGACAGTGGGCGACCCAGTGACAATGGCAGCAGGCAGCGCTCGCGTGGCATCAATCTGAGACTGCATTACAGCACTAAGCCGTTGCGTTGCCTCAGCCTGTGCTTCAATAGCTGCTGCCACCTCACCCATGAAATGCAGCATGAGGGCTGCGTCCCCACGGTCTCTCTGCGAGTCAACCATCCTTTGCAAACTGTCAAGGATATGCTCGATGGTGTAAGCAGATCTGAGAGCAATGCTGGAGGCAGACTGCTCCAAGCTCCTAGCCAGTGCATCCATGCTCTCGGGCACCCTTGCCATTGCACCCACAAGCTCGGTGTGCATGCTCATCGCCTGTGTGGTCATCGCCTTGACATCGAGGTCCTCATCCGAGTCCTGTGCAGCAGAACTCACGTGCGAACCCACCCTCCGGGGAGATGGCCCCTGAGCTTTCCTTTCCCTATGGTGTTGCTGCAGCCCGCTGGGTCCAATAGCTTCATTCACATCAGACCCATCTTCTGGGCTCCCCTCCAGCGACCGCGTCGCCCCATTATCGGAGCAAGCGCCTTCGGGAGACACAGGCAGTGAGGCTCTGGCTTGTTCTTCCTCCTCCTCTCCCGCATCACTACCACTGGGAGGCTGAGGGACAAGCTGGTCAGATGGTGGCTGATTATCTGAAAGCATAAAGGCACAAGAGTGGGTTTAACATCAGGGGAGGGAGGCAGGAAGGGAGGAAGGAATGAAGACAGTATACTTAGATGGAATGTCGGAAAGGCTTGTTGTGAGAGGTAAGTGCTATGATAAAAGAGGGAGAGGTGATGAACATATTGTTGTTGTCCCTAAGGGGGTCGATGTCTCCAACGGCCACAGCGCCCATGACCTGGGCCGTGATGGTACATCCCACTCGCTCCTCCAGGTCAGTAAGGGGGTGCAGGTCTGCCTCACCTCCTCCCATTCGTGCCTACTCTCTCCTGTTGTGAGCAAGCTTGACCTGCAAGAAAAAGGAAAGTGTGTGAGCGAGTGTGCAGCTGTATGTTTGGCAGATGTGCCTACCATTGTTGAATGGCTGTTAATGTATGCAAGGTGTGAGATGTGTATATCATTTTTAGTAGGTGGGCATAGTTGGTGGGTGAGTGTTGGGGATGTGATGGTTTATACAGTATGTGCACAGCGTGAGGTTGAGATGGTGGCATGTAAAGGTTTTTGAAGCATGTACTCACCCTGACCACCCGAGTGAGGTCGTTGAACTTCTTGTGGGACTGGGTGAGAGTTCTGGGGACCACACTTCTGGCTGAGACGTACTGGGCCACCTCCCTCCACATCCTTCTAAAGGCCTGCGGCAATGGCCTCCTGCCAGTGTCCGGGAAGAGCACTGCCCATTGGCGTTCCACGGCCACGACCAGAGCCTCCAAGGCGTGGTCGCTGAGCCGGCGAGCTCTCTCTCTGGGCCTATGATCAGCCATCAGTTGCTTGAATGAAGGCTTGCAGCTCCTTGCAGGCCCAGTTCACAAGCAGCAATGATCAGAGTGAGGCTGTGCAGCATGATTAAACCTCCCCTTTAAGAACTGGAAGGCGCCAGTCTGTCTGAGGACTCTCTAACTGACAGCGCCAGAACTTGATTAGCGCTCTGAAGGTAGCGCCCCGTTCTCCGATGTTAGCGCCCTAAGAGAAGTGTGCAGCACTTGATTTAGCGCTCCACTTCCCTCTTGGGGCTCTAAAACTCAATTTTGCGGTCGCCGGCGATAATTACCGCCGGCGCTAATTCTTAAGGGGCTTGACAGGGTAGATGCTGGGAGAATGTTCCCCCTGGCTGGGGAGTCTAGAACTAGGGGGTCACAGTCTCAAAATAAGGGGTCGGCCATGTAGGACTGAGATGAGGAGAAATTTCTTCACTCAAAGGGTTATAAATCTTTAGAATTCTCTACCCCAGAGGGCTGTGGAGGCTCAGTTGTTGAGTATGTTCAAGACTGAGATCGATAGATTTTTGGATACTAAGGGAATCAAGGGATATGGGGATAGTGCAGGAAAGTGGAGTTGAGGTAGAAGATCAGCAATTATCTTATTGAATGGTGGAGCAGGCTCGAAGGGCCAAAAGCCTACTTCTGCTTCTAGTTCTCATGTTCTTGCCCATTATCACGTCCCCATCTTGCTCACAACTTGCCCACTATGTGAAGCTGCCTCACACATCTGCACCACCCTTTACAAGAACAACAAACTAACTCACTCCCACTCTTTGTGCAGGATAAACTGGCTTACAACAACTGGTAGCGGACTCAAACTGAGGGACCTCCAGCCTCTGGATAAGCCCTCACTCAGGTGGAGGAGCAAGTCTTGGAGATAATTGGGACAGGCAGCACGAGAAGCATCAGAGATGCCAATGCCGGATGCCAAGTGCAGCAGGGTGTCTGCTGTCTATTTCTCATACCTTATCGCGTTCCTCATGCAATCACACATACAGGCAGTATGGCAGCCCAGTAATGTCACTGCCACTCATCTGCATAACCCTCCCATTACTTGCTGAACCTTGTCTCTATTTTCAGATCCATCCAGCCATTTTGTATTCCTGTGTGATGATCTTTTGTATCATCTAGCAGTTTGCAGGTCATTTAAACCATAAACTTCTATTCAATTCTGATGTCATAACCTGTCTTTGTACTGATGCTGATTGACCTACTGTGTATTTCTACCTTTTACAGTTTTTTTCCCCTTTTTTGCAACTGAAAATGCTAGAAATGTCAAGTAAAAGGTAAGAGAAATAGGCAGGCAACCTGCCACACAAGACGTGGAAGGGGATCCACCCTCGCATAGATGCACTTCCTATATCTTTCCCAAGCAGCAGCACAGAAATCAGCAACCCAGGTGGGACAGATAGTGAGTTACAGGGGTTTGCATAGGGTGAAACTCAGCAGCAGAGAGCAGGAGCTGTTGATAGTGGAAAGGACAGACCAGGAGATGGCTAGCTGGAGGGCAAGGTCGGGTCCTAGCTCTGCTGAAGAGGACAGTGAAGCAGGCTTTAGTGGTCCAGCATTCAACCTAAACGATCTTTCATGTGCACCAGCAAGTACTCGGAGTATTGGACAGCCTGCCCAAGAGCTGCCACACCAGGTCAGAAAAAATGGGGGTGTCCACTTCCACCTTGTGTGACACTCTGGAGCAAGGCATCAGCACTCTGCAGGGATCTTGTGGTCATCTCTGAATGGTGCAACTGGGCTATCTGTCCAGGAGTCTGTGACACTAGCACTAGCATAAGAACAGAAGAACATAAGAAATAAGAGCAGGAGTTGGCCATACAGCCCCTCGAGCCTGTTCCGCCATTCAATAAGATCATGGCTGATCATCGACCTCAACACCACTTTCCCGCCCGATCTCCATATCCCTTGATTCCCCTCGAGTCCAAAAATCTATCTATTTCAGCCTTGAATATACTCAAAGACTCAGCATTCACAGCCCTCTGGGGCAGAGAATTCTAAAGATTCACAACCCTCTGAGTGAAGAAATTCCTCCTCATCTCAGACATAAATGGCCTACCCCTTATCCTGAGACTATGCCCCCTAGTTCTAGACACTCCAACCAGGGAAAACAACCTCACAGCATCTACCCTGTCAATCCCTTTCAGAATCTTGTATGTTTCAATGAGATCACCTCTCATTCTTCTAAACTCCAGAGAGTATAGGCTCATTCTACACAATCTCTCATCATAGGACAGCCCTCTCATCCCAGGAATCAATCTAGTGAACCTTCATTGCACCACCTCCAAGGCAAGTATATCCTTCCTTAGATAAGGAGACCAAAACTGTGCACAGTACTCCAGGTGTGGTCTCACCAAGGCCCTGTACAATTGTAGCAAGACTTCCTCACTCTTATACTCCAACCCCCTTGCAATAAAGGCCAACATATCATTTGCCTTCCTTATTGCTTGCTGTATCTGCATGCTAGCTTTCTGTGTTTCTTGCATGAGGACACCCAAATTTCTCTGAACACCAACATTTGAAAGTTTCTCACCATTTAAAAAATATTCTGTTTTTCTATTCTTCCTACCAAAGTGAATAACCTCACATTTCCCTACATTATATTCCATCTGCCACCTTACTGCCCACTCACTTAGTCTATTTATATCCCTTTGCAGACTCTCTGTGTTTTCCTCACAGCTTACTGTCCCACCTAGCTTTGTATCATCAGCAAACTTGGATACATTACACTCGGTCCCTTCATTTAGGTCATTAATATAGATTGTAAATAGCTGAGGCCCCAACACTGATCCTTGTAGCACCCCACTAGTTACAGCCTGCCAACCTGAAAAAGATCCATTTATCCCTACTCTCTGTTTTCTGTCCATTAACCAATCCTCTATCCATGCTATTATATTACCGCCAACCCCATGAGCCCTAATCTTGTGTAATAACCTTTTATGTGGCACCTTATCGAATGCCTGTTGGAAATCCAAATATACTACATCCACCGGTTCCCCTTTATCTACCCTGCTAGTTACATCCTCAAACATGATTTCCTTTTCATAAAACCATGTTGACTCTGCCTAATCATGTTATGCTTTTCTAAGTGACTTGATACCACTTCCTTAACAATGGATTCCAGCATTTTTCCGACAACTGATGTCAGGCTAACTGGCCTGTAGTTCCCTGTTTTTTCTCTCCCTCCTTTCTTGAATAGCAGTATTACATTTGCAACCTTCCAATCAACTGGGACCATTCCAGAATCTAGGGAATTTTGGAAGATCAAAACCAATGCATCCACTTTTCTTCAGTCACCTCTTTTAGAACCCTAGGATGTAGGCCGTCAGGTCCAGGGGATTTGTCAGCTTTAAGTTCCATTAGTTTCTCTAGTAATTTTTCTCTACTTATATTAATTACGTTAAGTTCCTCACCCTTGGTTCCCCACCATTTTTGGTATGCTTTTTGTGTCTACTATTAAGACAGATACAAAATATTTGTTTAACATTTCTACCATTTTCTTATTCCCCATAATAATTTCTCTTGTCTCAGCCTCTAAGGGACCCAACGTTTACTTTTGCTACTCTTTTCCTTTTTACATACTTGTAGAAACTCTTACAATCTGCTTTTGTATTTCTTGCTAGTTTTCTCTCATATTCTATTTTTTCCCTTTTTATCAATTTTTTGGTCAACCTTTGCTGGTTTCTGAAACTCTCCCAATCCTCGGGCTTACTATTATTCTTTGCAACATTATAAGCTTCTTCTTTCAATCTAATGCTATCCTTAACTTCTTTAGTTAGCCAGGGTTGGATCACTTTTCCTGTGGAGTTTTTGTTTCTCAATGGAATGTATTTTTGTTGAGAATTATGAAATATTTCTTTAAATGCTAGCCACTGCTTATCTACCACCATACATTTTAATCTATTTTTCCAATCTGCCTTAGCCAACTCACCCCTCATACCTATGTAATTGGCTTTATTTAAGTTTAAGACTCTAGTTTCGGACTTAGGCAAGTCACTCTCAAAATTAATGTGAAATTCCATCATATTATGATCACTCTGCCCCAGAAGATCCTTTACTTTGAGATTGCTAATTAACCCTGTCTCATTACACAATACAAGATCTAAAATAAACTGTTCCCTGGTTGGTTCCATGACATATTGTTCTAGGAAACTGTCCGGAATGCATTCCATGAACTTGTCCTCCAGACTACCTTTGCCAATTTGATTTGTCCAGTCTATATGAAGATTAAAGTCCCCCAAGATTATTGCATTACCTTTGTTGCAAGTTCCTACTATTTCTTGATTAATATTCTGTCCAACAGTATAGCTACTGTTAGGGGGCCTATATACCACTCCTACCAGTGTTTTCTGACCCTTGTTATTCCTTATCTCCACCCATACTGATTCTACTTCCTGATCTTCCAAGCCGAGATCCTTTCTCGCTACTGTTCTTATGTCATCCTTTATTATCAGGGCTATTCCCCCTCCTTTTCCATTCTGCCTGTCTTTTCGAAACGTCAAGTACCCTGGAGCATTCAATTCCCAACCTTGGCCACTTTACAACCATGTCTCTGTAATGGTTATTAGTTCAAACCCATTTATCTCTATTTGTGCCATTAGTTCGTCTATCTTGTTACGAATGCTTCGAGCATTCAGATAAAGAGCATTTAATTTAATTATTTTACCATTATTCCCTGCTTTGACTTTATTCTCTGCTGCACTGCTACCATTAAACTCTCTGTCCCTTCCTGTCACACTTTGCTTATTTTTACCCAAGTCGCTACGCTGCTTTATTGCCTTGACCTTTCTCTTTAGATTTCTAAATTTCCCCTCACCTGACCCCCTCCCCCACCCCCCCTTTTTTAGTTTAAAGCCCTATCTACAGCCCTCGTTTTTTGATTTGCCAGGACGCTGGTCCCAGCCCGGTTTAAATGGAGCCCGTCTCGACAAAACAGCTCCCTCTTTCCCCAGTATTGGTGCCACTGTCCCATGAATTGAAACCCCATTTTCCCACACCACTCTTTGAGCCATGCATTTAACTCTCTGATCTGCTTGACCCTATGCCAATTTGCGCGTGGCTCAGGTAGTAATCCAAAGATTATTACCCTTGTGGTTCTGCTTATTAATTTAGACCCTAACTCCTCAAACTCCCTCAGCAGAACCTCATTCGTAGTTCTACCTATGTCATTGGTTCCTACATGGACCACGAAAACTGGATCCTCCCCCTCCTACTCCAAGTTCTTCTCCAGCCGCCAGGAGATATCCTTAACCCTGGCACAGGGCAGGCAACACAGCCTTCGGGACTCTCTTTTGTGGCTGCAGAAAACAGTATCTATCCCCCTTGACTATACTGTCCCCTGCTACTACCACATTCCTCCTTCTCCCCCCACTTGGATGGCCCCCTGTACCACAGTGCCATGGTCAGTTTGCCCATCCTCCCTGCAGTCCTTTTCCTCATCCATACAGGTAGAGAGTACCTCGTACCTGTTGGACAAGGTTCAGGGCTGAGGCTCCTCCATCACTACATCATGGGTCTTATATTGCCTATATCTCCAGCTGCTGCTTGAAGTGACCCTGATGCTTTGAAATTCAAGGCAGTGGTCACTTTAACTGCTACAGGCCAGCTCCAGCCACAGTATTCTGCAGATTTCTGATAGGCCTCTTGTGAGAAGTGCAATCTCCTTCTTCACAGCTTCACCCGGATGTTCAGGTTGCTCAATATGGGCCTGTTGCTCTATTAGCAGGGTAAAGCCACCTGTGAGCAGCCCTCCTCCTTCCTGCACTCTTTTCACGGCCATGGGCTGCTCCCTGAAGCTTCCCCACCTGTTGCTGTGGCTACCGTTCATCTTCTTGCAGCCATTAAACGTGGCCAATATCACTCTCATCTTTCAGTAAAGCAAGCACTGTTCTGTGCTAACAGAACGGTTGAAATACCAAGAAGTAAAAAGAAAAGCACAATTTTGGGCAAAAACATATGCCAGAATGCTCTCCAGCCAGATAGCAATGATCTGGCTATTTGCAGGGCTCCTTTAAATATCACTGACAATGTCTATTCCCAAGCTATACTACTCAGTACTACTGGGCAGTTACAACACTGAGGGCTGGATTTTGTCAATGGGGACGTAATGGAGGCGAGACTCCCACTTTTTGGGTTGTAGTCCCGCCTCCATCGATTTGTGGCCAACCCACGCGATTTTCCCTTGATTGACCTTGTTGAGCCTGCCCAGCGGGCTCAGCAGGCCAATTAAGGGACACCCGGTTACAGGTGACATCAGGGATTGACATTTCATCTGTCAAGAGCTTTTGACAGATGAAATATCAGCATTTGACAGCTCTGTGAAGCTGTCAAACACTGACAATCTGACTTCTAACTTGAGTCCTTCTCCACAGACTCAGTTAGAAATCTTTACAGAACAGAAAGCAGAATGCTGCAACTTTTGACAGCTCGCGGCCATTCTGCTTTCTGTGCCAGTGAGATGAGGGACTCCCGAGACCTGAAGGAAGGAAGCCTACATTACTAAGTAATGGTAAGTAAAACTCATTTAAACACTTTGCACACACCAAACACACTTACCTCTGCACTCATGCACCCATCACTCACCTGAACACCGGACATCTTGAACCCTCCAAGCCCTTCAGCCCGACGGTCCACCTCGTTAACTTGGCGTGGTTTGGAGCCGTCGGGCAGCCCATATTTTGGGGCTAAAAATAGGGATTAGGCCAAAAACTGCCTGTTAACTACCTGTTAACAGGCAGTTAGTTGTCACTAATCCCCTTCCTGCCTCGGGGAGGCGGCTCCCAGCACAGGTCGGGTACCCGCCTCCTGGGAAACGGGCATGGAGGTGGGTTGGGGGCAGGGAGGGTTTGTGCCCCCCGATTCTGCAATTTTCCCCCCACTCCCGCCTCCAAATCCGCCTCCACGGGGCTTGGAAATTCGAGCCCAGAGTGTTCCCCTCACTAAAAGTGACTGAAAATGGCATTGGGATCCAAATGACATCACAGGACCCCGATTTGCATATGTTAATGAGGCTCCAGCCTGAAACAGGTAGGATTTCTGGCTGCCTGCATCCATGCTCCAATCAAAATGGCAGCAGGCGGATTGACAGTGGGAATATGGCAGCGACTTCTGCACCTATATTTTCAATCTACTACGGCTTCATTCCTGACCTAAAATGGGGACGAAAATTGTCCCCGTTGTGTGTAATAAGGTGCAATTTGTAAAATTTTGCTTTTTACTCTCTCAGTGAACTTTTAATTCTTAGAAACAGGACTCGGACAACTTGCCCTTAAATTGTATTCCAGAATATACTTATTGCAATAATCAAACATAAATGAGTACATTAAATAGTTATACATTACGGGCTAGACTTTCCAATCATAACGGCAATTAAAAAGTGAATGGGTTATGATTAGAAAATCAAGGACTATGGGGGATAATTTGTGCCCTTAGCACCTCCTGTTAGCACCAGCAAATGGCGCTAATGGGAAGCTAGATCATTATCACCGGTGCGAGGCGAATCCAGCACCGCAACCCAAATCCATCTCTCCCCTGCCCCCCCGCCCCTGTAGTGCCACCGGTAACAGTTATCGCTGGGAGCCTCAACACCAGATGGATCGTAACGTCAGTGAGTGTGCAACATTCACTGGCCGCCCAATCTGCAAAATTGATTGTCACCACCTACCTTAGCACCTGGAGTAAACAACAACAGGGAAAGCTGGCGTGAAGCACCAGGAAGCTGGCTCCAGGGATGTTATTTAAAGGGATGATCAGTAATGACTTGCAGCTGTCAGGTTAGTGGAGTTTCAGCGGTTTCTTGTCAGTTTTGCATAGTCGAACAGTTTCATTCAGTAATTTCAAGGTTATTTTGTGTCAGGAGTGTTGCGGCAACTAAAAAGTAGTTACATTTATTCTTTAAAAAATCAAACTGCTACACTTGGTTACGTTAATGGGGGCTGTACTGGCAGTCGACCTCACCCTCCAAGATCTACAGCGGAGGGAGTGGAGGCAGCGAGAACATCTGGAACATGTGGTCAGAGGGAGGAGGAGGGCCCTCAGGGCTCTCATCAGGAGGCCTTACCCTCCGAGGGTATTTTGAGAGCACTTCTCTTACCTCCAATTAAGTGAGGAGCAGTGTGTTAGAAGGCTCCAATTCGCCAAGGAGGTTGTCACAGAACTCTGCCACCTCCTGCAACCAGACCTCCAGCCTCAGATCAGGGCAACCACAGCTCTCACAGTGGTAGTTAAGGTCACAGTCGCCCTCAATTTCTTCACCAGTGGATCCTTCCAGTCTGCAACAGGAGACATAGCTAACATCTTGCAGTTCGCCATCCATCGCTGCATCTGGGAGGTTACAGAGGCTCTCTACAGTAGGAGAAGGGACTATGCTGGCTTCCCCATCACCAGGGAGAAGCAGGACAAGCATGCACGTGGCTTTGCCAGGATCGCGGGATTTCCTATGGTGCAGGGCACCATTGACTGCACCCATGTGGCTTTGAAGGGCACCGCATAACAATCCTGAGATCTTCCGTAACCGCAAAGACTACTACTCACTTAATGTGCAGTTGGTGTGCGACCACAGACAGCGAATCCTTAAAGTCAATGCCCGCTAACCTGGCAGCAGCCACGATGCCTTCGTCCTGTGCCAGACCAGTGTGCCAGCACTCTTCCAGTTACCACATCAAGCTCGTGGCTGGCTGTTCAGAGACAAGGGCCATCCGCTGTCCAACTGGCTCATGACTCCCCTCCGCAGCCCCAACACTCCTGCCCAGCACTCATATAATGAGAGCCATGCTGCCACCAGGAACATCATCAAGCAGACCATCGGCCTGCTGAACCAATGGTTCCACTGCCTTGATCATTCGGGAGGAGCCCTCCAGTACTCAGCTGAGTGGGTGTCCCATTTCGTGGTGGTCTGCTGCATGCTCCACAACTTGGCCATCATCAGGGCCCAGCCCTTGCCACCAGGGATTGCGGAACCACCCCAGGAGGAGGAAGAGGGAGAGGAGGAGGAGGAGGAGGAAGAGGAAGACAAGGAGGATGACAAGAAGGAGGAACAGGAGCAAGGGAGGAGGCAGCCACTCAATCGGCCTTCCAGAAGGGCGGTCCGTGACCACTTCATCAGACAGCGGTTCAAATGAATTAAACCCCAGATCCCCGTTGCTCACCACATCCCCATCATTCCATCCCTGTCGCGGGTCATATCACAGCGTAAAGCTGAAATGAGATACACCACAAAAGAATCCAAACTGAATTAATAAACTTATCAAAAATCAGTAAACACATATTTACAACATAAATATTACCTATTCACCCTTGTGGAATCCCTTACTGCCTCTCGTTACTGTGCCTTTGCCTACTCTAGTGCTCCCCCGAAGTGTTGGCCAAGTGACTGCAGCACGACTGGTGGAAGGTTGCTGAGCGTCCGTGCGGGAGACTTCAGATGGCCTTGCAGGATGCCTTCGACCAGCTCTGGGCCTGGAAGGCCCAGCTGTAGACTGCACCACCTTAGCATGCGCAGCAGCAGTCTGGGCTGGCTGGATGACAGGCAGCGACAAGGGCAATGGTGGAGTGGCAATGGTGGAAGCAGGACTGCTTTCATCCTAAGAGAGGAAACATAGAAACATAGAAGATAGGAGCAGGAGTAGGCCATTCGGCCCTTCGAGCCTGCTCCACCATTCAATGAGATCATGGCTGATCATCCAAATTCAGTACCCTGTCCCTGCCTTCTCCCCATATCCCTTGATCCCTTTAGCCTCAAGAAATATATCCAACTCTTTTTTGAATATATTTAATGAACTGGCCTCCACCGCCCTCTGTGGCAGAGAATTCCACAGGTTCACCACTCTCTGGGTGAAGAAATTCCTCCTCATTTCAGTCCTAAATGGCTTACCCCTTATCCTTAGACTATGACCCCTGGTTCTGGACTCCCCGGCCATCATAAACATCCTTCCTGCATCTAGTCTGTCCAGGCCTGACAGAATTTTATAGGTTTCGATGAGATCCCCTCTCAATCTTCTAAACTCCAGTGAGTATAAGCCCAATCGACACAATCTCTCCTCATATGTCATTCCTGCCATCCCAGGTATCAGCCTGGTGAATCTTCGCTGCACTCCTTCCATGGCAAGAACGTCCTTCCTCAGGTAAGGACGTCCTTCCTCAGGTCCCTGCTCTACTGGCCCACTAACAGTCCCCTGGGGCAGCACCTTAGCATTCCTAGCAATCTGTTGGAGCACAGCTGGCCTGCTGTGACACTGTCGACAGTGGTGGGCCCAGCCATGATGGCAGCAGTTGGAGCTTGCATGGCATCAAGCTGAGATTGCATGAGGGCAGTCTGAGATTGGATGCCACCAAGCATAGACTGCATTACAGCACTAAGACGTTGCGTCGCTTCCACCTGTGCTGCAAAGGAAGCTGTCAGATCGCCCATCACACATGGCATCAGGTCTGGGTCACCATGGTCTCTCTGGGAGTTTACCATCCTTTGCAGACTGGAAATGATGGGCTCCATAGTGTGCGCAGAGCCTTGTGCAATGTTGGAAGTGGACTCCTTCAAGCTCCTTACCATTGCCAAGAGGCTCTCAGGCACCCTTGACATTGCACCTAACACCTTCATGTGCATGCCCATCACCCTTCTTCTAAACGCCATCCCATCGAGTCCTCATCTGAGTCCTGTGCAGCAGAACTCATGCACGAACTCGCCCTCCAGGAAGCTGGCCCCTGAGCTACCCTTCCCCCCTGGCCTTGCTGCAGCCCACTCATCCCCGGTGCCTCACCCTGTTCAGACCCCACGACTATACTAGCCTCTAAAGAATGCATAGTGCCAGTATCTGAGCTGGTGCCTGTGGGTGTCATGCAGTGATGCGGTGTGTTCTTCCACCTCCTCTTCTCCTGCCTCGCTCTCTACAGTGCCCTCAGGGACAGGCTGCTCAGGTGCTTACTCATTATCTGAAAGCATAAATGCACAAGAGACGGGTTAAGGTGAAGGGAAGGGAGCAGGAAGGGAGAAATGCATGCATACAGCATGATTAACTAGAAAGTGCGAAACGCTTGTGGGGGTGAGGGGTAAGTGGGATGTGAGAAGAAGGAGTAGGGATGAGCATACCGTTGTTGTCCCCAAGGGGGTCAACGTCACCGGTGGCCATGGCGCCAACTACCTGCCGCTCAATTATCTCCAGCACTGTATTCTCCAGCACAAACAGTGGTTAGGTTTCAACTTGTCCCCCGCCTGGGCGCTCCTGCTACCTCCTGTTGTGAGTCACTTGGCCTGCAAGAGAAAGGAAAGTGTGTGAGTGAGTGTGGAGCAATGGGTTGGGTGATATGCTTGCCATTGTTGAATAGCTGTTATTGTGTGCAAGGTGTGAGATGTGGGTGTGAGTGTTGGTAGGTAGAGATTGTTGGTGGGTGGGTGCTGCTTTGGACAGTGTGTGCAGACTGAGGTTCAGATGGTGGTATGTAGCATTTGTTGAAGCATTCACTCACCCTGACCACCCAAGTGAGGTCATTAAATGTCTTCCTGCACCGTGTGTGGGTCCTGGGGACCACAGTACTGCCCGAGACGTGCTGCGCTACCTCCCTCCATGGTGCGGAAGACTTGTGGTGAGGGCCTCCTGCCACTTGCCGGGTAGAGCACTGCTCTCCGTCTCTCCACAGTGAACACCAACGCCACCAATGCTTGATCACAAAATCTGTGGCCTCTCTCCCTGGGGCATGGATCTGCCATGAGCACAGCTGCTTCAGTCCTCTGACTCCTTCTCCTTGTTCTGCTTCTGCTTGCCGAGGCAGTTGCACAGCCAGCAATGCTGAGAATTAGGTTCTGCAGCATCAATGAGCCTCCCCTTTAATACTGAAAAAAGCCTGTGGCAATCATAACTTGCGATTAGACTGCCCCTGATATTGGTCCTCCCTTTGAGTGTAATGCCAATGAGCTTGGGCTTTAAGATTTGAATTAGAACTCCAATCATTTTTTTGAGCAGTGAGCATGAATTTTGCGTGCAGTCTAAAGCATTAGCTTCCGGCGTTAATTCTTCAACTTTTCAAATGACACCGCCCATTTCTGGGCTATAATGAATTTCTAGCCCTATGTTTTCAGGAAAGGGCAAGTTCAAATAGGTAGAGAACTACTAACAAATCATCTTATAAGTAGTTCTGAAGTTTCAGAGGCTCAAATTATGACAAAACCTAATAGTTTTCGTATATTCACCTGTATGTGTAAACTCGTACTCGCAAATGATGCTGCTTGAGATACCTCCAGGCATCCAGCTATATAAATGTACACACACACACACATCTATATGCACAGAAATATGGGTATATTATATATCATGAGAGCACAAGCAAAAGAGAAGAATCAGTGTCAAAAGCTACTTTGAAATACACATGAAATAACAAAGCTATTGAATTAATACTTTGTCAGACTGCCTATGATGACTCCCCCCTTTAAAAAAGCTTTACAATTCTGTAAAAGTTTTGAATAGTATATTTTGGAGCCACACCATTAGAGATCAATTCTGATTTTTCTAGCACCCTTACTGAGAGCGGATCAGATCCCTGCCAATCAGGACCGGCAAATTTGAATGGCAAGTATCTTGTGAACTTGAACTCAAGGCCTTGGGAGAAACATTTGTCCCCTTAGCGCCACCTGTTAGCACCAGTAGATGGTGCTAATGTGGCATTGAGACCAGTATCGACAAGGCAAGGTGAATCCAGCGGCTCACGCCAAATTGGGACCCCCCCTCGTAGCGCTGCCGGTAACAGCTATTGCCGGGGACCTCAACGCCAGGGAGATCATGACATCAGTGAGTGTGCAATGCTCACTGAATGCCCGATTTCCCAAATTGCTTTTAACCAC
Source organism: Somniosus microcephalus (assembly GCF_052327205.1). NCBI lineage: Eukaryota > Metazoa > Chordata > Chondrichthyes > Squaliformes > Somniosidae > Somniosus > Somniosus microcephalus. Next base: position 51,857,332 of record NC_141003.1, read on the forward strand.
TTACCTCATCGCCTGGAGTAAACACCAACAGGGAGAGCTGGCGTGCAACACCAGGAAGCCGGCTGCAGGGACGTTATTTAAAGGAATCATCAGTAATCATTCACACCTGTCAGGTTAGTGCAGTTTCAGTGGCTTTTTGTTAGTTTCAGCTACTGCAACAGTTTCATTGAGTAATTTCAAGGTTCTTTTGTATCAGGAGTCTTGTGGCAAATACAAAGTAGCTACACTTATTCTTCAAAAATTCAAACTGCTACACTTGGTTATATTAGTGGGGGCTGTACTGGCATGCCACGTCGCCCTCCAAGATCTACGGTGGAGGGAGCATAGGCAGTGAGAAAGACAGGAACATGTGTGCAGAGGGAGGAGGACGAGGAGGAAGAAGACGAGGCGGAAGACGAGGAACAGGAGGGAGGGAGGAGGCAGCCGGACAATCGGGCTTCTGGACAGGTGGTCCGTGATGTGGTGTGCCACATCCCTCCACATAGTGCGGCAGACTTGTAGCGAGAGCCTCCTGCCAGTTGGTGGGTACAGGACTGCCCACCTTTGACAGCTGTCAATGGCACTTTAGCGCCATCTCCTGGCACTAACATGTGGCCACATGAATTTCTCCACCAACCTGTCTAATTGTTGTGCTACCAAACGGTTTTGAATTTGATTATTTTGTACTGTGAAGAGTGAGGAATCCTTACAGATCCTTATATAGCCTTCAAAAAGATATATCAGGAAAAATGGATTGTTGAGAAACCCATTTGGAGAACCCATGAAATATTTTGGTAAAACCTTTGCTTATAATTTAAATAAATTGAAAGATGCAACCCACATGAGATTGAGGTCATCTTAATTAAAAGACAATCAACAACTACATTTTGCAATTCATATTCCACCAGAATCAGGGCCAAGTCCATGATCAAATTTGTGTTAGCTTTAACACAATTAATCAGATATGTTGTAAGAGGCTCATGATCTATAGAATTTTTCATTCTTGTGACACTGCACATCCTGTATCTCTGAAATGGTTTCTGCCAGTTAACAGATATCAGTTTGGCATTTTGGATGAGCTGGTCAACCACCTGGAAGAGGTCGTCAGACCACTTTGGCTTTACAACCACTGCAAACCAAACTTCAACAAAATCTTTTAAAAGCTTTAAAAGGGGGGTAGGTAAGCTGTTAAACTCGCTTTAATTATCTAATGTTAGCAGTCAGCACCTTTTCTTACAGTAAAGATTTCACCAGATTTCTGGCTGGGAACCAGAGCTCTGTGTATTAATTTAATACATGCACCCAAAGCTTGCTTTCTTTAATTAGATTTAATGGATTGTGAGTAGACAATATAACTTAATGCGGCCAACGCAACACTCTAAAAATGTACCGGTGTCAAACATATAATATAATTGCACCATCAAAATTACGAACTTTACACAAGGAGGAAATTGAGATATCACAATCTATTACAGGCACATTAAATTAAAACCGTCGATATTCATAGAACATTTCTAGATATATTTTACCACTTGCACTACTTTTCTTCTTCCCACAATTCCTTTGAGGTGTTGACATAAGCTGCACATAATTAGATTTACTTATTACACATGATTGGCCATCTTTAATTGTATTGATTTTTAAACAGCTTTAATTAGTCTCTTTATTGATTAAGTGCTTTGCATAATAGGTATATTTCTAGACAACAATGAACCTAAAAGTCAACTGCTTAAGGGGATGACATTACAACTTGCAGGTATTAAGGCTCATTAGTTACAGAGCAGTAAATTTCTTCACTTCTCACCGACAGAGGAAAATTGCAATGGTCTGACAACAGTAGCTTAATTCACCACCATTGGATAAGACACCCAATCAGAAATTAGCATCACCTCAAGCAGCCACCTCATGTGTACTGCTGTATATTATCAAAAAAAGTAAATTAATGTCAAATCATACACTGCTAATGATAAAGGCATAAAATAAAGTTCAAAAAAGGAGCACAAACTCATCTCAAAATATATATTTCAGTTATAATTTGTAAATTTAAGGGCACATCCTCGCTGGGTCAAAATCCTGGAACTCCCTCCCTAACAGCACTGTGGGAGTGCCTTCACCACACGGACTGCAGCGGTTCAAGAAGGCGGCTCACCACCACCATCTCAAGGGCAATTAGGGATGGACAATAAATGCTGGCCTTGCCAGCGATGCCCACATCCCATGAACAAATAAAAAAAAACATTATTTGCAACCCAGAACAATGCCATCTATTCCTGGGGGATGCCCCCAACCAGAGATCATGAAAGGGAATAAAATACAAATCATTTTTGAATACACAGAACTGCACAAGTTACATTAATGAGGTTAACATGCCCAGAGACTAAGTTCCTCCTTAAAAACAATTTACTTGGCTGGAGAATTGAGAAAACACAAGTCTTCAAATTAGGATCGAAAAGAAAAAACTTTTTTTAATGTAGTGGAGATTGCATAGGAGAATATTTGCTAAACCTCCTTTTCTAGTTAATATTGTGCTTTTCTTTCTTCATTTGACATTGTACTGCCCTCCCCATGATTTTTAACTGTTGGGATAGAGGTCCGCACTGTGTATATCATGTGATCTACAGAGCTCTCTCCCAAAAATTGAAAGTTAAAGTTCCATCCAGGCAGGAGCCAAGAATCATAAACAAGGTACTGCCTGGAACCCAAACCACATTGTAAGTCCACTGTCAGTTCTTCTGAGTGGAGATTTAAGTATGTTGATGGGTTTCTGCATGCTTCGGACACCGAACTTTATATTTTTTAAATATGTAAGTAAAAGATATTGGCCTAGAAATTCGGTGTGTAGCGCCAGCAGTTAGCGCCTAAAGAGGGCAGTCAGTGGCTGTAGCGCCACTGGCCGCACCTCCCGCGATATTTAGCAGGGCGCTAATGGCGGCGTTAGCCTGTTGCGCTGCGCTGCCACCGATGATGTCATCAGTGTGCGCAGCGCCCCGCTACTGCCCCGATCGCCATATTTGGTAGCGCCTGCCTCTGTAGCGCTGTTTGCAAATCACGCCCGGTTCACGGGGCCTACCTGTGGCGGCAGTGGCGCAAATTAAGGTGGAGGTGCGGGGCGGCCGTTTTTTCCGGCGGCCGCCTGCCAGCACCTTCGTCCCCGGCCTCCTGATCTCCCCCCGCGGCAGTGCCGGCTGTTTTCCGAGAGCCCGGCACTTCTCCTCAGTGCCGGGCTCTTTTGCCGGCACTTGCGATCAGAGATCGCGCTGGTGCAGGCCCCTCCCCCTTAAGAATGGGAGGAAGGCCTGCAGTACCGCAGCACGTCGTGCCACAGCGTGTGGCGCAGTGGCACGTTGTGCTGCGATATTCAGTTTCAGCGCCCTAAGAGGGACGCGTCTCGAGCAGCGCCCCGTGTCCCTCTTGAGGCGCACAAGATGAATTTCCGGCGGGCGCAAGCGGCTCCGTGTGCAGCGCATATTCCGGCACCCAGCCGAGCTTAGCGCCCCATTTGGGCCTCCACCGAATTTCTAGGCCATTCATTCTTAATGCTGGTCTCTACTGCTTCCTTTTCCTCCAACATGTGGAACCTTCAGTATGATGTTCATTCACTTTCCTGCAAGTGTTTTATTATTTCTGGGCCTTTCAATCTGATTTGATGCTTTCCCTTCCTGATGGCACTGATATTCATGTGTGCCGTGTCTTAATGCCAATGGGAAAAAAGTATAATTATACCTTTGCATCACACATCTATCCATTTTGCATGCGTTCTCATGGTTTGAAGCATTACTATAATGTAACAACAACAGAGTTGTTGCACATAAAATTTAACGTGCATTAAATCTGTTCATCATTTATTTGTATTGATAGACAAAGTTGCCGCATAGATTAGTATAACGTCATTGCTCATATATCCTTGTGACACTGCTGGTTAAATCCTAGTCTCAGTGGGAGTGAAGTTATTCCCAGCAATACAATTGTAGGAACGTTCATTTGCCATTTCCCTATAAATATTTTTGCTGAAATTAGTCAGCAGAAGGAATTTTTGCTCCATGAATTTTCTATTATTCATTCCTGGGATGTGGGCGTCGCTGGCATGACTGTGTCTGGATGATAAAAAGGGCTTTAGGCAGTGTTTAAATAGCCAAATAGTCAAATGGCCGTGGGGGGGGGGTGCGGCGGAATTGGCAGGGGGAGAAGGTCAGGAACCCGGGGGGTAGAAGGTCAGGCACTTGGGCAGGGGGAGAAGGTCAGGATCGAGGGGGGCAAAGGTCAGGGTCAGGAACTTGTTGGGGAGGGAAAAGGTCAGAAATTTGCGGGGTAGGAGAGAGGTTAGGAACTTGTTGGGGGGGCAGGAACTTGTATTTATATTTTTATTGCATTTTAAATCCCTTTATCTTATTTAAGTTGTTGTGTATGTATCTTTAAGGGAATAACTGGTCTCAGACTGCAGTACCGGCAGTGACCACCCCTGTATAAAAGGCGCTAGCAAGCCTCTGTAGTTTCAGTTTCCCGATTGACTCCATTCAGTAAAGACTTGTTTAAATCAACTCCTGCTGTCCGTGTCTCAATCATACACGGACATAATACTGGCGACGAGCAGATACGAACTTACCTACAGTCTGCACCACCTCCTGGGATCCATTCCTGAAGAGAAGTGAGCAGAGGTCGAGGCCAGAAGGAAGAAAGAAGCAGTAGAAACGGGCGTCGACCGTGGGCATCCGCCCCTGAGTCAGCGGAGTTGAAGATTGCTGGAGAAGCTGTCGAGAGCGGGGCCTGGTTCCTGTCGATGGTGCTTCAGCTAATTGGGTTGGTGGCAGGTAGTACACTGATCCTTCCTGGGCTGCGGCGGTCGCGAACTCGAGCAGGTGGCTTGCAACGGGGCCGAGCAGCGTTGTCGGGAAGAGGAGAGAGAGAGAGGGTGGAGCACACAGGGCGCGGCCGGTGCTACAAAGCCGGGCAGCGTACGGACCCAAGAAGAGGGAGGTAAGAGTCCCACAGGGTTGTTCCACAACGGGAAAATAATAAAAAAAAGAAATATTAAACGCGCAGGAAACCGCGAGGAGCTGCAGGTTGCAACGGAAACTGCGGAAAGCAGTGCTAGCAACAGCGGGGAAGAAGGCAAAGCACGGGAGGCGCCATCTTAATCAGCGGGGAAGAAGGCAAAGCGCGGGAGGCGCCATTTTGTTAAATCGGGGAAGAAGGCAAAGCGCGGGAGGCGCCATTTTAGATTTGCAAGATGCCGAAGACTGGCTGTATCACTGCCTTTGATAATACAATAGAGGACTGGACCACGTATGTGGAAAGAGTCAAGGTATATTGCGAGGCAAACGAAATAGCCGATGAGAAAAAGGCATCGGTATTGCTAAACTTAATGGGCGCTAGAATGTATGGCCTATTGCGGGACCTGATTACTCCAGCCAAACCGAAGGCGAAGAGTTTTAACGAAATTGTTGCTGTCCTACAGGAACACCTAAACCCTGCACCGCTGCTGATAGCAGAAAGATTTAAATTCCACAGGAGAACTCAGCATAAAGATGAGAGCAATGCTGAGTACCTTACGGAACTACGCAAGCTATCAAAGCACTGCCAGTTCGGAGCAGGACTGGCAGATACCCTACGGGACAAATTTGTCTGTGGACTCCTGAGTGAAGGAACACAGAAGAAGTTACTCTCAGAGAAAGAGCTGACGCTGGATAAGGCTTTCAGCATGGCAGCATCGTACGAAGCAGCAGCCAGGGGAGCTACGGAAATACAACAAAAGCCACAGGAATACGGCACCCACGAAATGACACAGGGATTTGCAAAATGTTATCGCTGCGGCAGAACTAACCATGACCAGAAGGACTGCTGGTCCAAGGACAAAATATGCAGGCAATGCAGAAAGATGGGACACATTGCACGAGTTTGCAGGTCTGGGAAGAAGACCAGCGACAACAAAAAGGCTACTAAGGAACCGTACAAGAAAGTACAAAAGATGACGGACAGTCGTTCCGAAGACCAGATGAGCGATAGTGAATCCGGGAACAAGAGACTAAGCTGTCTCAAACTTCACAATGTAATCGCAAAAGAGGATCACCGAACCATTTGGGTCACCCTCAAGATAGCAGGGTCCCAAGTTAAAATGGAATTGGATACAGGATCAGCGCTAACCGTCATGAATCGACGAGACTACGAGCGGCTATTCTCACACATACCCTTGAGAGAGACATCCATCATCTTGACGACGTATACGGGGCAAAAAGTATACCCCAGAGGAAAAATAAGTGTGCCGGTCGAATACAACGGCAAGAAAATACAGAAATTGTATCTCTACATACTGCAAAATGGTGGACCACCGTTATTGGGACGTGAATGGATCAGGAAGATAAGCTTAGATTGGCACTCCATTCATGCAATGACGGTGGATGGTAAAAAAGATGAAGACGTCACTCCTGGACGATTGTCAACATCTTAGCTAACGTCAAAGAGGTATTTCAACAAGAACTGGGCACTCTTAAAGGCGTAACCGCCTCGATAAAAATAGAAGAGAATGCAATTCCCAAGTTTTTCAAAGCAAGACCGGTACCATATGCAATTCGCCCAGCCGTCGAGGCAGAGCTGGAGAATCTGGAGAAGGCAGACGTGTTGTCTAAGGTTGACTGGAGCGAGTGGGCGACACCCATCGTTCCTGTCATGAAGAAAACGTTAAGCAATAAGTCTGAGGAGCCAAGGAAGGTTCGCATCTGTGGGGACTTCAAGGTGACGGTGAACCCAATCCTTCACACAGTACAATATCCTCTTCCAAGGATAGAAGACATCTTCGCCTCACTATCTGGAGGGAAGCGTTTTACAAAAATTGACCTAGCACAAGCATATTTGCAGATGGAGGTTGAAGAATCCTCTAGGAAGTATCTCACGATAAACACTCACAAAGGTCTTTACCAGTATCATCGATTGATATTTGGAGTAGCATCGGCTCCGGCGATATGGCAAAGAGCGATGGAACAAGTCCTGCAAGGGATTCCGGGGATTCAGTGTTACTTGGACGACATCCTTGTGACAGGTGAAGATGACAGTGAACACCTTAACAACCTAGAACAGGTGCTCACTAGACTACGGGAACATGGGCTACGAGCCAACCGCCCCAAGTGCGAGTTTTTTAAGAAACAGATATCGTATTGTGGCCACGTGTTTGATGAAGAGGGGTTACATAAGTCCCCTGACAAAATTGAAGTGGTTGTTAAGGCCCCAGCGCCTGAAAATGTGTCGCAACTGAGGTCATTCCTCGGATTGGTGAATTACTACCATAAGTTTTTACCGAATTTGTCCACAATTCTGCACCCACTGAACGCCCTACTACGAACGGGAGTAGCATGGAAATGGAGCAATGACTGTAAGCGGGCCTTTCAGAAGAGTAAGGACTTAATCACTTCAAGAGAAGTATTGGCTCACTACAACCCAGCACTGCCGATCAGACTGGCGTGTGATGCGTCTCCCTACGGCATTGGGGCGGTACTGTCACATAAATTCCTTGATGGTTTAGAGAGGCCGATAGCTTTTACGTCACGCTCGTTAACTTCTGCCGAGCATAACTACGCCCAGATTGACAGAGAGGCCCTCAGCCTAGTGTGGGGGGTGAAGAAGTTCAATCACTACCTGCACGGTCAAAAATTTACTCTACTAACTGATCATCAACCTCTTGTCTCCATTTTCAACCCTCAGAAGGGCGTACCGATAATGACAGCGCAACGGCTGCAGAGGTGGTCCCTTTTCCTCGGGGCACACCAATATGACATTGAGTACAAAGGAACTAAACAGCATGGGAATGCTGATGGATTGTCGCGCCTACCGTTGCCGATGGTGGAAGAAGACCTTGCAGTGGATCCAATGGAGATATTCCACTCGACCATAGTCGAATGTCTCCCTGTGACGAATGCAAACATAGAAAAGGAAACACGAAATGACCCGACACTATCCCGGGTCTATGATTTAACGGTGAAGGGATGGCCAGCACATGGCGAACCACTGCTGCCAGCATTCTCGCCGAGAAGAGAACAGCTGTCAGTGTGCAGGGGAATCTTGATGTGTGGATCCAGAGTAGTAATTCCACCCAAATTGCAGGATAGAGTGCTCAATGAGCTTCATGATGGTCATCTGGGAGGGGTAAAAATGAAGAACTTAGCCAGAGCGTTTGTGTGGTGGCCGGGAATCGATAGAGAAATCGAAGAGATGACCAAGAGCTGTACAGGATGCCAGAAGGTCCAAAACGCCCCACCACAAGCTCCTCTACATCCATGGGAGTGGCCCTCATCTCCATGGCAAAGGGTGCACATTGATTTTGCTGGTCCCTTCATGGACTCGATGTTTTTAATTGCGGTGGATGCACATTCAAAGTGGCCAGAGGTAATAAAAATGTCCTCAACCACCACAGAAAAAACTATCACAGTTTTACGAACTATATTCGCCAGGAATGGGCTGCCTGAACAGATTTGCTCTGACAATGGACCACAGTTTGTGTCTGAAGAGTTCCGGAGGTTCTTAAAGAACAATGGTGTTAAGCACTACACATCTGCCCCATATCATCCAGCCACTAATGGATTGGCCGAGAGGTTTGTTCAAACATTCAAGAAGGCTATCAAGGCAATGTGTAATGAAGATATACCCCTACAACACAAGGTGGACAGCTTCTTGTTTGCCTACCGGAATGCGACACATGCGGTTACCAACCAAACTCCAGCCATGATGTTCTTCAATCGAAGACTATGATGCCACTTGGATTTGGTTAAGCCAAACGTCCGAAGAGATGTGGAGAACAGGCAGTTTCAGAATATGAATGAAAGGCCGACCAGGAGTTTTAAGATAGGTCAACCAGTTTTGGCCCGGGACTACCGCACTGAGAAATGGCAGCCAGGAACGATTTGTACACGGCAAGGACCTCTCATGTATTTTGTGGACGTTGGAGAGAGCATTGTAAGACGCCATGCTGACCAGATTCTAGAGTCACTGGAAAACGTCAACTCCACACCACGATCTGATACACCTGGCAATGAAATCGACGTACCAATTGCAGCTACCGCAGAATCGGTGAATATGGAAGCAGATGAACCAAACAACGACATGGATCCAGACTCAACCTTGCCAGAAGAACCTGATACTCCAAAGAGGCATTATCCAGACAGAATCAGGAAGCCTCCTCAAAGACTGAACTTATAATTGCTTAACTTCAACCAATGTATCTAGCAACCGTAATTGTGATTGTAATTAGTTATCATTTAGTTGTTAAATGAATGTTATGTACTGTTTATCTAAAAGGGGAGGAATTGTTGTGTGTGTACCTTTAAGGGAATAACTGGTCTCAGACTGCAGTACTGGCAGTGACCACCCCTGTATAAAAGGCGCTAGCAAGCCTCTGTAGTTTCAGTTTCCCAATTGACTCCATTCAGTAAAGACTTGTTTAAATCAACTCCTGCTGTCCGTGTCTCAATTATACACGGACATAATATAAGTACCATTTTGTGGAAAGAGTGACAAGCAGCAACACAGGCAGTGGGCAGATAGCACATTTCCAAGCCCCTACAAATGCCATGTTATGCAAATGTCAGTGGCCATGATAAGAGGTGCAGAGTGTCATTGGTTTGGTGTTGTCCCTAGATGGCCAAGATCAGGAACTCATTAGCTAATTGATAGATATTGTGTAAACGGTCAGGATACATTTGCCAAAATGCCTTCAAGCAGCTCATAACATCAATTACCATTTAAGTGCAGTGAGCATTACAACGTAGGCATACTACTGTCATTGCATTTCTCTGATAAAAGTAACAAATATAAATTTAATGAATTTTCTATAGAATCAGAGCCTTAAAAAACATTTGTGATAAATTAGATGTTTGTGCTTTATGCAACAGTAAGTTCTTGAACTTTAGCTTCTTATGTCTATACAGGGACTCCTCCTGATGTCCACAATTGTGCAATAAAACCCATTAGCTAATTAACAAAGCTAAAAGTCATGTATTCTTTGCAGTTTGGCACTGGAGAATAAGGACAGTGTATTGATAAATGCTCATTCATCTTCAGAAATGAATCACAACTTGTTTTCTTTTTGTGCTGAGCAGCCCACATTTGCAGAAACAATTACCAGAAACAGAGCAGCTGAGAAGCCAACCAGCAGTGGTTGATCAAAGAAGAGTCATGAGGTTAATTTTAGCCTATTTTTTAATGGAAGATTGCAATGCTTTTCTTAAAAGTACGAGACACCAATACCTTTTCCAAACAAGGCGGCTAATACCATGCATCCTGTGTGAAACTGAATGAGGCATCATTAATCTTTCATGAATTTATAGTACAGAAAAGATGTTCAAGTACCCAAAAGCTAAGCAAATCCATTTCTCTCTTAATCACTGGGAAAATTCATCCTGAATCAGTGGGTGACAAGTTCTCACACACAAGCACGATTTGTTCGACTGTCAGCATGCCTCTGATGGGAAAAGGCTTCTTTCAGAGCAGATATATCGGAAGAGCTTTCAAGTGTGATTTTGTTTCAGCATTAATGTTCATTAACTATTCATAGTCATCCGTCTTTTAGATGAGATGTTAAACCGAGAGCCCGACTGCCCTCTCAGGTGGACATAAAAGATCCCTATTTCGAAGAGTAGGGGAGTTATCCCTGCGCCAATATTTATCCTTCAACCAATATCACTTAAACAGATCGTCTGGTCATTATCACATTGCTGTTTGTGGGAGCTTGCTGTGTGCAAATTGGCTGCCAGGTTTTGTACATTACAACAGTGACTACACTTCAAAAGTACTTCTTTGGCTGTAAAGCTTTTGGGACATCCTGAGGTCGTGAAAGGTGCTATATAAATGTAAATTATTTCTTCCTTTTCTTTAGATCCTGGTTGATAGTTAGAAATATTTACAAGTGAATGGTGCATCAACTTAATTAGTTAATATTAATTTAAAGCCAAACTATTGCGAGATGCTGCAGCTTTCAAGTAAAAATATTAACAAAGGTATTTAAAGATACAAAAGACAATGTTATAGGTAAGTTGAATCGTGTTATTATTAATGCATTTGTTCAGCTTAAAAACTTATTCTGTATTGATAGTCAACAGGCTGAGGAAAAATAATCTGAAATGAAGATTTTCATGATATATTTTGAGCAATTTGATTGGTTAAATTTATGTAGGTCTGATTTTAACTTGGGACGGTGGTAGAAAGTGGGCGGTAGTGGACTGGCCACTCATTTTACATCCTATCAGATTTTCCTTTCCCATGACTTTAGCGGTAATGTATAGTGGAAAACAATAAACATTGAAATGATTCAGTTGAGCACCCAAGTCTCTGTATGGTGGGAGTTTATTGCAGATATCACCATGTTCTTCATTTTTAGGCACATAAATTAATTTATTCCCATTCATTAACAGGGAATCTCTGAAGTTACCCTTTATGAGCCATGAAAGGATGGCAAATGATCTAGGCTGTACAATGTAGTGAAGGGATATTTATTAGTCCTAGCCCCTTTAGGCGTATTTCTCAGACATTCACTTTCAACTAAAGTTTGAGGTAGCTGAATCCTAAAAACGCTTAATTGGGTCTAAAGGTCCGGGCTATCTCTCCCTAAAGGAAAGGAACAACCCAAGAATGTTACCGTCCTCCAGATAGCGCTTTTAATAAGTTTAGCTAGACTGTAACTTCACGGATATTATGAGGGTCCGGAAAAACTCCCCCAGAAGTGTAACTCTCCACCAAAGGGTGTACAGAAATTGAGTTTGCGAGTTTTTGATACAGAAGACTTATGTGAGACAATTCTAAAAATATATAGAGATTTATTAAAAAAACCAACATGCAATTTACAGTTGGTGAATCAGTCAATCGCAACTTTAACAGTTCTAAAAAGAGAAAACATACGATCTTATTATTAACAGAGAATCTTACTTTTAAATCTTAACTTCGCTACAGTATTACAGTTCTTAAAGGTTTCTTATACAGGATATCCATCAATATCAAATACCTTTGATCCCCAAGGCACAAAGAGCGGTAGACTATAGAGCCACCTCTGAAGCCGAGAATTGCTTTGCCTGATTAAAGCGAGTCTGATATCCCATTTGAGAGTTCAATATTTATACCCTTTTCCAGTGGTATTTCCTTTAAGGTTTTCTGCTGATGCAAGTTAATTATCTCTATTCATCTTTCTGCTGACCTCTGCAACTCTTACTGCCGCATCAGCCAGAATCTTGTCTCATCTCCAGGTGTTCTAGGGTCACCATATGTCATCTTTACGAGGACAGATGTTCCTTATCTTATGTGCCATCTTTACAAAGTTTAAATTAGAACATCTTATCCAGGGTGAACCATTGTTTTGTTTCCAAAAGGTCAGCTTGTCGGAGCCATGCACTTTCTGTTCCAATAAGGTTATTTATTCAGAGTCAACAACTGTCTTATCTCAATCGAATTCTTTCATAGCTATTTCATAGTTAGGTTTCTAAATTTCCAAACCCAATTTGTCATGTTTTAATAAGGTCAGAATTCTTTCATAAGATAGAGTATTTTTCTAAATAGGTTATATGGCTTATTCCTTCACAGTAGGATGCAAGGTTAGAAAGCGATATTGGAGTTTTTACATAGAATTTACAGCACAGAATCAGGCCAGTCGGCCCAACTGGTCCATACCAGTGTTTATGTTCCATATGAGTGTCCTCCCACCCCTCTTCATCTAACCCTATCTGCATATCCTTCTATTTCTTTCTCCCTCATGTGTTTATCTAGCTTCCTCTTAAAGGCATTTATGCTATTTGCCTCAACTGCTCTATGTGGTAGCAAGTTCCACATTCTAACCACTCTCTGGTTAAATAACTTTCTCCTGAATTGTTTATTGGATTTATTTGTGACTATTTTATATTTATAGCCCTTAGTTTTGGTCTCCCTCACAAGTGGAGACATCTTCCCTACATCTACCCTATCGAACCTCTTCATAATTTTAAAGGCCTCTGCTACGTTACCCCTCAGCCTTCTCTTTTCTAGAGACAAGTGCCTCAGCCTGTTCAGTATTTCCTGATAGTTGCAACCTCTCAGTTCTGGCATCATCCTTGTAAATCTTTCTTGCACCCTCTCCAGTGCCTCTATATCCTTTTGTTTTACTTATCTCTAAGGGACAGGGAGAAACATTGCAGAAGCTTTCCCCAGTAGATTAAATGGATTGGGTATAGTCTGGGACAAAGTAAATTGTGTATGCTCTGTCAAAAGAACGCACCGGAGAGCTGAATACTTCATTGAAGCTATCGTTCCCTGTGGGGTTAGATTTCAAAATGTGATTTCTTACCCATCACTTCCATTTACAATATGATTCCTACGGGGGTTGTTTCAAAGGTGATGATGATTGACATTATGAATGACAGGCTGTAGATAACGCTGGCAGCCAATGATTGAACAGGTGCAAAACAGCTTTAAAACTCCTTTTTACCGTAATGGTTTATTTTTCTTGAAAAAGAAACACTTTCATAACAGTGCCTGTCAGTTCTGGATGAACAGCACTGTAACCCCAAGACACTGATCAATCAAATGTCACCTATTGTGATCTGTTCTATGATGGGGCCATGGACATATCTGGCAGATGTTATGTCTGTAGAGTATCATTCAGAAATGAAACTGTAGTACAGCAGCATATAGTTGAGACAATGATGCCTCTAACAGGTTGGTCATTAATAATTAAATTTTAAAGGTTGAATGTTTCAAAGGCCTTGCACGTTACAGAAGACAGCAGGACAGCTCTACATTAAATGAAAACTATCCATTGACTTAAAGCATCAAAGGGAAAATAAAGAATATATTGCTCTACGTTCCTGGGTTTATACCACTTTGTCTTGCCTCTGAAAGAATCATGAATTAGTCATGTCAGTGCTAATGCCTGAAATACATAAATAGGTACTTCACACTTCAATGCTTATTCTACTATTCCACAATGGTTTGATCAATTCAATAAGAAGAGCATAAATACAATACAAGAGAATAAATAGTGAATACTAGCTGACATTGCAAATGGTTCCCTCTCCTCAGGCACTGTCCCCCTCTCTTTCATAACCGCTGTCATTATCCCCCTCCTCAAAAAATCCACCTTAACCTTTCTGTCCTAGCAAACTACCACCACATCTCCAAACTCCCATTCCTCGCCAGAGCTTGAACATGCTGTTACCTTCCAAATCCATGCCCACCTTTCTCACAACTCTATGTTGGAATCTCTCCATTTAGGTTTCTTCCCCAGTCACAGCACTGAACTGGCCCTTATCAAAATCACAAATGACATCTTCTATGACTGCGACCGTGATGCACTATCTCTCCTCATTTTCCTCAATCTCTCTGCACCCTTTAGTTGGACCACACTATCCTCTTCCAACACCTCTCCTCCATTGTCCAGTTCCAGTGGGACTGCCCTCGCTTGGTTCTACTCTTATCTATCCAATCGTAGCCAGAGCATCTCCAGCAATGGCTTCTCTTCCCACTTCTGCACAGTTACCAATGGAATCCCCCAAGAATTAATCTTTGTCCCCCTTCTTTTCATCATTTACAAGCTACCCTCGGCAACATCATCTGAAGACATGGGGTCAGCTTTCACATATTCACTGATGACACCCAGCTCTACCTCGCCACCACCTCTCCTGACCCCTCCATTGTCTCTGTATTGTCAGACTACTTGTCCAACATTGAGTGTTGAATGAGTTGCAATTTCCTCCAGCTAAATATTGGGAAGACTTAAGCCATTGTCTTCAATCCCCGCCACAAACTCTGTACCTTTGCCACTGATTCCATCCCCTTCCAGATTGAACCAGACTGTTCACAATCTAAGTGTTCTATTCAACCCCAAGCTGAGCTTCCAACCCCATATCCTCTCCATCACAAAGACCACCTACTTCCATTTCTGTAACATTGCCCGCCTCTGCTCTACTTCTGCCCATCTGCTGCTGAAACCCTCATCCATGCATTTGTCATCTTCAGATTCGACCCATCCAATGCTCTCCTAGCTAGGCTCCCACCCTTAGTAAACTGTAGCTCATCCAAAACTCTGCAGCCTATATCCTATTTCACATCATCCACTGACCTACATCGGCTCTCTGTCCCTCCAATTTAAAATTCTCATCCTCACATTTAAATCCCTTTGTGGTCTTGCACCTCCCTATCTCTGACAACTCCTCAAGCCCTACAACTCCCCCTCAGAGTTTTCTGTTCTTCCAACTCTAGCCTCTTGTGCAACCCGCCCTTCGCCCACCATTGGTGGTCGTGCCTTCAGCTATCTGAGTCCCATGCTCTGGAATTCCTTTCCTAAATCTGTCCACCTCACCACCTCCCTCTCCTTTCAAACCCTCATTGAAACCCATCCCTTTGTCCAATCTGTTGTTCGCCCCTCTTAATACCTCCTTCTTTGGCACGGCATCCATTTTTGTCTGATTATACCTCAGTGAAACACCTTGGGACTTGTTTATACTCAAGATAAATGCAGGTTGTTGTTGAATGGTAATAACTTTTAATTTTCAATTTGTAATGTTTTACTTTCAACTTGACATGCCAAAGGAAATACATAAAAACACAAAACCATGCCAACATGGCAAGATAACAGGCATTGAAAAGTCAACATTTTTGAACACATAACTGTTTCTATTTATATGTCATGTCCAGACTGTAAAAATGAAGATATTTTCCATAATTCTCCTTTTATGCTGTTAGTTACCGAGCAATGCTCCCAGATACTTATCAGACTTCCCTGTAAATTCTTATGTTCTTCAGCAAATTACTTTGTTCCCGTATTGTAAGGGTAGTTTTTGAACCAAACAGAAACACTTCAAGGAATGAAAAAGTCAAACTGCAAACACTAGAAATCTGAAAGAGAAATAGTGTTCTGTAACTGTACAGGAAATCAGTCAGCAACGGAAGGAATAAAGGTTAAGATATTGCTGAGTTCTGATGAAGGGTCCTACCCAGTAATCTCTCTTCCTTCTTTCAGAACCCGCTGTGCATTTTCAGATTTTTCTGTTTTTATTTCAAAAAAAGGGTTAAATTATGAGGACAGGTTGCATAGACTAGGCTTGTATTGCCTTGAGTATAGAAGAGAGAAGGGGTGATCTAATTGAGGTGTTTAAGATGATTAAAGGATTTGATAGGATAGATAGAGAAAAACTATTTTCTCTAATGGGGGAGAACAAGGGGACATAATCTTAAAATTAGAACTAGCCCATTTAGGGGTGATGTTAGGAAGCACTTCTTCAGACAAAGGGTAGTGGAAATCTGGAACTCTCTCCTCTGACAAGCTGCTAAGGCTGGGTCTATTGAACGTTTCAAAACTGAGATTGACAGATTGTTGTTAAGCAAGGATGTTACGGGTTACGGAACCAAGGTGGGTAGGTGGAGTTAACTTACAACTCAGCCATGATCTAAGTGACTGGCAGAACAGGCTCAAGAGGCTTGTCTTCCTATGTTCCTAAAAACATTTTACATATTATTTTGAAACGTTTTGATTCATTTAAGCGACAACCATTCTGGGCTATCGATATTTTGGAGATGAGATTGTTTTCTTAACTCATAAAAGTATAACTAACCTGAAACCTGAATACCAGACCTCTTACGTGTTTAATATAAAGTAAGGTTGTTCAGTTTCTTGAATACTCAGGTGTTTATATTCCCAGTGATATGTGAAAGAATAAAAATCCAATCCAAATTGCAATTGTAGATATCAAAGCTGTACAAATGGTACCCGTACAGCAAGACAGACTTTGATAAATGAAAAGTTATCTCCAGAACTGAAACAAAGACATTCTTCTTCTTTTTAATTAAACTGTCAGCTCATAAAATAAAATATTTATTTATCCCTCAACACAAGGTCAACCATCTGTGGGTCAAACTGAATGTGAAGGTCACACATCGTAAATGAAATGCATAAGTAAAGTGTAATAGTCACTAATCAGGGTACACTGGGCTTTTAGTGTCATCTAGTGGTAAAATCTATTTATTTTAACACCTCACAGACGACTGCAGTGATCTAGGTAAATTCAGAACATGAAACAAGAAAACTACAACTGCATTGAGAAGGTAAAGCCCTTTTTGAACTCGTTCCAGTTGTTCGAAGCTGACGGCATATTGGTAACAGTGGTGGTTTGTATTTGATATAAATAAGACTTAATACATTAAAGTATTTGTGCAGCCGTTTACAAGGTATAGTTGAGAATTATATTGGGTAGAAGTTTCAAAAAGGCCATCGACCTGAAACGTTGACTTTGTTTCTCGCTCCACAGATGCTGCCTGACCTGCTGAGTGTTTCCAGCATTTTCTGTTTTTATTTCAGATTTCCAGCATCTGCAGTATTTTGCTTTTGAGATTAAATGTAAACTGCCAAGGCCCAATATTATAAACTAATCAAAGAGGTTGTAGATTGGACAAAGGAATAAACAGCATACTCGTTAGACTGGTAAAGCCTATTACCACCTGTAGCAGTTTAAGCTGAATCCACTATTTCAGGCATGGCTGCAATTTTTAATTATTTCAGACTAATTTCCCCAACACCTTCTAAACCCACAAAGGGTGGGAAGCAGCTTGTATCAAAACCAGCAGGTCTAAAAAGAGGAGTCCTGGCATTAAATGAAAATGGTCTACAGTAAAGCCTGAAATTGCAAGACTCTGCTCCCTACACAGTGGGGGTCATTGTGACTTTGTGCGATAGTGTTAAACGGGCACTAGCCATTCAACCGGTTTGCGATTGCCTGTTTTACATTATTGCACAAAGTCAAAATTATCCTTGGCCTTGCTTGATAGAAGCACAGGTTGGAGAATGAGACACAGAGGCGAGCTCACCCAACTCACAGAACCTCCCGATTTTCCAGGCATTGTTTCCTACTGGCAGTGGAGTCTCACAGTTTTGGGGCAATAATGCCTGCACTTCGCATCTGAATGATTGTTAACTTTAAGAAAATAATCTGCATCTTGATTTTGGATCATGTAGATTTCTCCCCTCCTTAGATTAGGTGCTGGGATCGTGCTCAACAATACACTTCAGGTCTGAGCCCACCTGTATTTGTTGGGGCAATGGGAGGGCAGCTCTGTTACATGGCACCGGTGGGCACCTGCATCACTACAGGTATGGCTTTGGCGCCTCCCTGCCCCCTGTAGCTATAAAATCTGGGGCCTTCCCACCATCACCCCGTAGGACCCTCCTCAGCCGGTGTAATGTTTTTTAAAACAAAAGGGTTACGTGTCCTTTGGGGTTCAAGAGCACGCCACTCACCTGGACTCCCTCCAGTGGGCTCCCCTACTTGTGCCCAATGGGAGACCAGTACTCCTCTTTTCACTGAACATACCACCTTCATTACTTAAACCGGATGCTGAATACACCAGAGAAGAGTAAGCAGTCCCTACCCCTGGCTGAATCCTCAGGGCCGTCTCTTGACACCATTGATCTTGTAAGGGGCAGGCAGCGGTCCTGCTCCTGACCCAGAGTTACAGTGGAAGTCTGGCAGAACTCCCAAGAAAATTCAGTCTCATACGCCTCTGTTCCATAGGCACTGGTCACCGAGTGATCATTGTCCATGTGTGTCAGGTGTCAGCCTTGCCTCTGAGTCAGAAGGTTGTGGGTACAAGCCACACTTCAGAAAGTTGAGAACATAATCTAGGCAGGCACTTCAGTGCAGTACTGAGAGAGTGCCGAATTGTTGGAGTGCCGTTTTTTGGATAAGATGTTAAACTGAGGCCCTGTCTGCCTTTTGAGATGGATGTAGAAGATCCCATGGCAGTATTTGAAGAAGAGCAGGGGAGGTGTCCTGGCCAACAACCACTTCCTCCACCACAAAGAACAGATTATCTGATCACGCATTTGATGTTTGCGGGACTTTGCTGTGTGCAAATTGGCAGTCACATTTCCCTACACTACAACTACACACTAAAAATAATTCATTGTTGCGTTACCCTTAGTGTCAGCAGACCATCAAATCATGTAGGACAATAACCTGCTGCTCAAATCATGAGCCTCCCATTCACAAAAACTAAATCAAATTTCCTCCACACACTCACCCTCTTCATTTAAACTCAAGGTGGAGTGTCTTTCAAGAGTATAATACACCTCAGGATTTAAATGATATTGAATCAAGTACTGTACCTAGACTTTTCTCTCAGTTGTGATGGAGCGTGAATCCCTCAAATCATCGTAGCTCCCTCCAGCTAACATGTTATCATATTCATCTTTCCTTGTACAAATGAGGTACTTTATATCTGTCCCATATATTTTATACTGCTTTTCTATACCTGAAAGGGCAGGCAGGCATTGTCTTCCCAAGTAATTCTGTAATCAGTTAGAGTCATAGAGTCATAGAGTTTTACAGCACAGAAAGAGGCCCTTCGGCCCATCGTGTCTGCGCCGCCCATCCCTCCCTGTCCAGTCTAATCCCATTTTCCAGCATTTGGTCCATAGCCTTGTATGCAATGGCATTTCAAGTGCTCATCCAAATGCTTCTTGAATGTTGTGAGGGTTCCTGCCTCTACCACCCTTTCAGGCAGTGAGTTCCAGCTTCCAACCACCCTCTGGGTGAAAAAGTTCCTCCTCAAATCCCCCCTAAATCTCCTGCCCCTTACCCTGAATCTGTGCCCCCTTGTTATTGACCCCCCTACTAAGGGGAAAAGTTCCTCTTTATCTACCCTATCTATGCCCCTCATCATTTTGTACACCTCAATCAGGTCCCCCCTCAGCCTTCTTTGCTCCAAGGAAAACAACCCCAGCCTGTCCAGTCTCTCTTCATAGCTGAGGCGCTCCATCCCAGGTAACATCCTGGTGAATCTTCTCTGCACCCTCTCCAAAGCAATCACATCCTTCCTATAGTGAGGCGACCAGAACTGCACACAGTATTCCAGCTGTGGCCTCACCAGCGTTTTGTACAGTTCCATCATAACCTCCCTGCTCTTATATTCTATGCCTCTGCTAATGAAGGCAAGTATCCCATAAGCCTTTTTAACCACCTTATCTACCTGTTCCGCTGCCTTCAGGGAATTATGTACATGTACACCAAGGTCCCTCTGACCCTCTGTACTTCCTAGGGTCCTACCACTCATTGTGTATTCCCTTGCCTTATTTGTCCGTCCAAAATGCATCACCTCGCACTTTTCCGGGTTAAATTCCATTTGCCACTTTTCCGCCCATCTGACCAACCCGTTAATATTGTCCTGCAGCCTGAGGCTTTCCTCCTCGCAATTTACCACCCCACCAATTTTCGTGTCATCCGCGAACTTACTGATCATACCCTTTACATTCTCATCCAAATCATTGATGTAGATCACAAACAGCAAGGGACCCAGCACCGATCCCTGAGGTACCCCACTGGACACAGGCTTCCAGTCACAAAAGCAACCTTCGACCATCACCCTCTGCCTCCTGCCACTCAGCCAGTTTAGGATCCAACGCGCCAAGGCCCCCTGGATCCCATGGGCTCTTACCTTCTTGACCAGTCTCCTATGCGGGACCTTGTCAAAAGCTTTACTGAAGTCCATGTAAACCACATCCACAGCATTTCCCTCATCCACACACCTAGTCACCCCCTCGAAAAATTCAATCAGATTGGTCAGACATGATTTACCCTTGACAAAGCCATGCTGACTATCCCCGATTAATCCTTGCCTCTCCAAGTGGAGACTAATTTTGTCCCTCAGAATTTTTTCCAATAATTTCCCTACCACAGATGTTAGGCTCACTGGCCTGTAATTCCCTGGTTTATCCCTGCTACCCTTCTTGAATAATGGTACTACATTAGCTGTTCTCCAGTCCTCTGGTACATCCCCTGTGGCCAGAGAGGTTCTGAAAATTTGTGTCAGAGCCCCTGCAATCTCCTCCTTTGCCTCACACAACAGCCTGGGATACATCTCGTCCGGGCCTGGGGATTTATCCACTTTTTGGCCTGCTAAAACCGCTAGTACCTCCTCCCTCTCGATGCTAATATGTTCAAGTATGTCACAGTCCCCTTGCCCGACTTCTATATCTACATCGTCTTTCTCCATAGTGAACACTGAGGCAAAAAATTCATTTAAAACCCCACCTACTTCATCTGGCTCTACACACAGCTTGCCACTTTGGTCCCTAATGGGGCCCTACCCTTTCCCTGGTTATCCTCTTGCCCTTAATATACTTATAAAACATCTTAGGATTTTCCTTTATTTTGCTCGCCAGTGTTATTTCATGGCCCCTCCTCGCCCTCCTAATTTCCTTTTTAAGTATGCCCCTGCACCTCCTATACTCCTCTAGGGCTTCCACCGTCTTTTGTCTTTTGTAACTGCCAAAAGCCCCCCTTTTTTTCCTAATGCATTTTTGTATATCCTTTGTCATCCAAGGTTCCCTTTGCTTGTTGGTCCCACCCTTGACCTTTACAGGAACATGTTGGTGTTGTACTCTCTCTATTTCCCTTCTGAAAGCCTCCCACTGTTTTGATGTGGATTTTCCTATAAGTAGCTGCTCCCAGTCCACTTTTGCCAGATCCTGTCTTATCTTATTAAAATCGGCCTTCCCCCAATTTAGAACCCTGATTTCCGGGCCGTCTTTGTCTTTTTCCATGACCACCTTAAATCTCACCGAATTGTGGTCACTATTGTCAAAATGCTCTCCTACAGACACTTCCACCACCTGCCCGGCTACATTCCCTAGAATTAGGTCCAGTACCGCCCCCTCTCTTGTAGGACTTTCTACATGTTGGCTCAAAAAGCTTTCCTGGATGCACTTTAAGAATTCTGCTCCCTCCAAGCCTTTCACACTCTGACTATCCCAATTTATATTGGGGAAGTTGAAATCCCCCACTATTACGACCCTATTATTTTCACACTTTTCTGATATCTGCCTGCATATCTGTTCCTCTATCTCCCCCTGACTGTTTGGGGGCCTATAGTACACTCCCAGCAAGGTGCTTGACCCCTTTTTGTTTTTAAGTTCTACCCATATGGCCTCATTAGAGGAACCCGCTAATATATCATCCCTCCTTACAGCAGTAATAGACTCCTTAATTAATATTGCAACACCCCCTCCCCTTTTACACCCCCCTCTGTCTCGCCTGAAGATTCTATACCCCGGAATATTTAGCTGCCAGTCCTGACCCTCCCTCAACCATGTCTCCGTGATAGCAACAATATCGTACTCCCATGTGTTCAACAACAACTTCAGTTCATCCACCTTATTTGCAAGACTCCTTGCATTAAAATAAATGCCTTCCAGCCCTGCCATATTCCCTTTTGCCTTCACATCTTTGCTCTGCCTTCCCTGCTGACTTGTTTTTTCCTCCTTATTTGGCTGTACATCACCCCCTACTATAGCTCCACTCTGTATCCCATCCCCCTGCCGAATTAGTTTAAACCCCCCCCAGCAGTGCTAGCAAACCTCCCCGCAAGGATATAGGTTCCCCTCTGGTTCAGGTGTAAACCGTCCGACTTGTACAAGTCCCACCTTTCCCAGAAGCAGACCCAGTGATCCAGGAAACTAAAGCCCTCCCTCCTGCACCATCCCTTTAGCCAGAGCTATTCTCCCTTTAGAGAGAGGTAAGGGAGAATAGCCTGGAGTGAATCTCATGACGTTTCCCCTCTGTCCGTGGGGGAGGTGGCTCATCTTTATTTGACGTTCTTGGCAGGAACGGGAATTAATAAGCGTTGAATTGCAGGCACAATCCTACATCTACTCCACCAACACATTGGTGCATCAATCAAAATGTGTAACTGGTCTGAAAGGACAAGAGGGCTTTATCTCTTTTTTAAAATGATCAGCATAAAATTAACGAAAAGGCCTTTAACCTCACCAGGCCTTTTTAAATAATAAAAAGGATTTGATGGAGGGGGCACCTTGTTGTAATAACTCTGTAGATGGTCAGTGATTTCCACTGCTGCTCCAAACAATGGCAGTATTATGACAGTAATTGCTGGAAACCCATCACACTATCATTTCAGTATTTTAGTCATTTTGCCACGGATGGTTTTTTTTCAGAGCGGGGTTAGCGATGGCATTGTTAGCTTCTGGAAAACAGAGGCGAACGAATTTAACAAGGGGTTCATGGAGCTTTACGGGCAGATAGCTGGGCCTGGAGTTTCCGCTTGGTTGCGTCAGTTTTTTCGACGCAATTCGGCTGAAATTGGCGTAACTGGTGCAAAAGATCGCGGAATTTTAAGCATAATTTGCGGTCAGCGCAACTTGGGTTTCCGCGATCTTTTGCGCTGGTTTTAAAACATCGCGCTAGAAGCAGGCCCTGCTCACACAACCGGCCACGTCCCCATTAATCACCATTGGGAGTTTCTGCTAATTGTGCTCATTTCCAGGCCTTCGAGGAGGCTCCAAAAATTAAGCTGGAGCTTTTGGGCGCAAGGACACTAATCGGTACGTTTTGAAAGCTTTTAAATGTGACTTTTGTTTTAATTTACTAAGAAACTGACTGCTGTACCCCAATATAACTAGAAAATAGTTTAATAGAATTTTTAAATGAATTTCAGCCATTTAAAATCAGGTTGTTCGCAGGTGGTGGATTCACACTGTGATTTAAAATGGTTATTTTTTTGTGATAAACCCATTTTCAGCTGTATTAAGCAAATTGCTCCAAGTTACCATCTTAAATATATCAAGGTGTAGGAATTAACGAATCCCAACGAATAACGGAGATCGACACAAGAGAACAACTAAACAGGTCTTTACTCAATGGAGATGCCACGAGGACTGCCTGGGCAGCCCCGTGGTTTGCGACGTGACGTCATCGCATTTGCCCGCGTTTTCCCGCGCTCTTAAAGGGGCCACGCCCCGTACATGCAAACTCTATATATAAAACACAGTAATGCCTAACAGAATGGTACAGGTTTAGGCTGGTGTTAGAACATCGTTAAAGAGAATTATATACAGTTAGCCAGAGTCATTCAGTGGTTCTGCCACAAAGGCGTATTTTTTAAAGCAAATTTTTTTTGGAATTATGTTTTTTAAACGCTGCCTGATTGCGCTGGTTCAGGGCAGATTTTGCGTTCGGTGATATGCAAATCAGTTTGAGTGGCAACTCGGGGAAAGAACACACTTTTCAAAACGGGCGCAATTTTGGGCCCAAGTTGCGCTGGAATCACCAATTGCGCCCCAAGTGGAACCTCTACCCTTCTGCTTATTATTTGTGATAAACCCATTTTCAGCTGTATTAATAAAACTGCACCACCGACAGCTTCAGGAAAATCGACCCCACAATTTCTCTGTTAGCTGCTGGAATGACATTCTTTCCCTGTACACTCTCTAAGGAGGGTAGTAGCGAGTTCGGTAATCTCCGAAATTCCGGATAAAATTCACATTTCATTGCCTGTTGATGGACTCAGCCAATTCCATATTAATTTAATTTAATTGCTGGTTCATTATTTACTTCATTTGTGACCCCCAAACTATTTCTTATATTCTTGACCCCAATGCTATTTAATTCCAGTGGGAGACCCCATGTTATTTACTGAAGTCTTGCTCCAATATTATTCAATTCATTCTTTGCCCCCAATATTATTCATTTAATTTATGCAGTCCAATAATTTTAATTTTATTTATTAGGTCTAACACTATTTACTCAATTCATCAACTTAATTTAATTCTTGGACTCTGGAGATTCTCGCTGACTTAGTTCTGAAATTACTGATTGAATTAACAAACTCTTATTCTAAAACAATAAATATCTTTTGACTCTCCTTCAGCAAGTGAGCGATCTTACATCTGAGCATACTTCTTATCCATAAAAACTTACTTTCTGTTGTTACTGTATTGGTCATGCTTTTTGTGTCGACTTTTTTTCACTCTAAATCGCAATGTTCACATTTATAAGGGAAATGACTGATGTAAATCTGTCTTCCTGTAATTGCACAATGTGTCCACCAGGTGGTAGTGTACAATCATTTTCCACAAATTGCTCAAAATGCTTCTGAAACATGGGCTGAGCAAATACAAAAGTGAAATATATATTTATTCCAAAGCTTCAAGGTTTTGATCCAACAAAATCAGATGTGTCCACGCCAAAAGAAGTCACAGTGATACAGACACTATAATGAGAAAAATACATGACTGGGAAACAGAGGGAGAGTAATACAAAAAGAAAATACTGCAGATGCTGGAAATCTGAAATAAAAACAGGAAATGCTGGAGATACTCAGCAGGTCAGGCACCATCTGTGAAGTGAGAAACAGAGTCAATGGGCTCGATTTTAGTTCAGGTGCGGGGAATTGGCGGTTTCCCCGAATTTAGTGATTCCGACACGATTGTAAATGGGTCTGTGAGATTGATACAAATTTAACACAATTGGCCAATTGATTTCCAGCGTGTGGGAAGCCTTGGCAATTGAGTATTTCCAGTCAGAAAGTCGCAGAATATGACGTCATCATTGGTGCTGCTCTTAAGGTCCACAGCAAGCCTTGCTTCCTCTGCAGGCTCCCAAACTTCACCATTAAGATGGCACAGGAGCCTGCAGGAGCAACGGCCAGCGGGAGGGCCAGATCTGCGCCCAAATTTGATGAGTGTTCACTACAGGCATTACTGGATGGTGCTAGAGCCCACAGGGAGGTCCTCTTCCCTTCTTCAGGGAGGAAGAGGCCTCCCAGTCAGACCAAGGCTGTGTGGCTACAGGTGGCAGGTCAAGTCAACTGCTTGGGGCTCACACGGCGCACCTGGATGCAGTGCAGGAAAAGACTCCATGACCTTCTTCGCACTGGAAAAGTAAGTACTGTATGATGTTTCCATCACCCTCAATCTGATCCCCATTGCCTTTCCTCACCAGCACTCAGCTTTAGTAATCTCTTCCTGCACATCCCACTAGACACTCACATCCATGCACCCTTACCCATTCCCTCTCTCTCTATGCTCACATTCACAGAACTATGCCACCATGCAGCCCTCACACTCCCTCTCACTCTGATGCTTTGAACACAACTGACTACACACAGGGAGGGCCCTTGGTATTGCAACCTCACTCCATCTTTGTCTCCTTCTAAGTATCTATGCTATGCAATCTCCACACTCACTCCTTCATTCTCACTCAACCTCCACTTGTCTCCCTCATTGCAGGAAAAGAGAGCTCACAACAGGAGAGAGCGAGCCAGGACAGGAGGAGGGCCGCCCTCAGTAGCCCAGCTCACCCCCTGGGAGGAAGGCGTCCTGGAGATTGCCGGGGCTGACCGAGGTGCGGACATTGGGGAAGGACAGACAGGAGCATCCCGCAAGCTGGTGACAGAATAGTTTTCCATCTCTCTCATTGGCATTGCATGAGTCGCTGATAATGATTCTGAAGCTATATCATATGGACTTATGATCATCTGCAAAATGCACTGTGCATGTAACCTTGGCATCACATCTCTAACTTTTTCCTTGACTCCCTCACAGGACCATCGAGAGCCCCCGTCCCCGCTGTGCAGGAGGAAGAGCCTGAGCAGCCGGACTCCTCAGAGGAATCTGCAACCTCTGAGGGCGCAGCGTCATCAGAAATAAGCGCACTCAGCACCAGCGCAGACACTCACACCTCGGTGGGAACTTCGGGACATAGATTAGAGTTGTCACCTGGTGTATCACAGCTCACAAGTGAGCATCAGCAGATTGTGGAGACAGGGACAGCAGTGGAGAGTCCTCATCAGAGGGCGCAGGACTCTGCCAGCTCAGCTCAGCTGCATGTCGACCCTCTGCCTCTGGGTGCATCCGTAAGATCAGAGGTGATGGAACTCCAGGCACAGATGCAGGAGTCTCTGGCAGGTTTTGCCTCTAGGGTCGTGTGGAGTGAATGGAGGAGTCCATAGCGAACATGAGCAGAGCCTTTGTGGAGTCATTGGCGCATGAACGCATCAACACGGAAAGGATGGCAACCTCTGTGGAAAGGATGGCTACAGTAGAGGAGAGGATGGCTACGGCCATGGAGGAGCTAAGTCGCCAGAGTGTTGAAAACATGGTAAGTGTTCAGAATAGACTGACATCTCCGGAGGAGCAATGGTCAGCTATTGAACAGAGAAACCAGACCTTCATGGCAGGCCCTCTGAGTAGGACTGCCATTGTAGAAATGGGTCCCCATGGCCCCCCTGATGTGCAGCAAGCTGCTCTCAAGCCATGCAGGCACTGAGGGGGACCTGACCCATGAGAGGGAGGTGGGGGCTCCTCTCCAAGCGCTCACACTTCCATGCCACTGCAGAGCCCTCGGTCAGAGCCCCGCCGGAGTACACACCCAACGGAGATAGAGGTCTCAACCCCTGCACAGCCGCAGGAGCAGCAGACTGCTGACGAGCCCTCACAGGCTCACCATCCCAGAGGACGCCCGCCAAAGGTGTCGAGACAGGAGCAGCAGGAAAGTGAGCAAGAGGCCTCCACATCTGCAGAAGCCACAGGGGAACCACTACGTACGCATAAGAGGAAAATAAATCACTAATAGTCACAAGGGTAGTCACTTGGGTGAAATGTTGTGTTTATTTTTAAAATGCCATCAGTTGTGTGTTTTTCATAAAATTCTGATGGCAACTTCTGCAGTTGTGGCATGTGTCATTTCGCGAATGGTGCTGGAGGTCCTCTAATGCCAAGAGGGGAAGGAAAAAAAGGCCTCCCATGCTTCTGGTAGGTGCCTCAGTTGAGGAAGCGCTGAGTGAGGGTGGCGAGAGGGGTCTCGCAGGAGGTCACACTGGAGAAGTGTGTGAGGCTCCAAACTTCCATAGGTGTGGTTAGGCCTTCTAAAAGTTCCCCCAGGCCTGAGACAACAAAGTCCTGCCACCTGCAAATGATGACTGATCAAATCTCCTATTTAATGTTGGACCTGCAGCTGATAGTCAGCAAGCCAATAGTGTTCACGCCAGGCTTCATAGGCGTCATCCCCACCAGGTGCGTTTTACATGGGAAACAGGCAAGGGCCTGTTAAAATGGGATTATAAAGGCCAATCAGTGTTGTTTAAGGGCCCTAAAGACCAGTCCCGCCTGTTGCAGGCAGGACTGATTCGGGTCAATCAGACACACTGGATTACTCCCAGTGCCACGTGCTAGTGAGTATAGGAATAGGAGGATAGAGCAGATGAATGCGTGGCTAAAGAGTTGGTGTAGGGGGGAGGGTTTTACTTTCCTGGATCACTGGGCCTGCTTCTGGGGAAGGTGGGACTTGTACAAGTCGGACGGGTTGCACCTGAACCAGAGCGGGACAAATATCCTTGCGGGGAGGTTTGCTAGCACTGTTGGGGGTGGTTTAAACTAACTTGGCAGGGGGATGGGATACAGAGGGGAGCTGAAAGAGGGGGTGATGTGCTGCCAATTATAGAGAAAAAAACAAGTCAGCTTGGTAGACAGGGCAAACATACAAGGGCAAGGCTGGATGGCATCTATTTTAATGCAAGGAGTCTTGCAAATAAGGTGGATGAACTGAAGGTGTTGATAAACACATGGGAGTATGATATTGTTGCTATCACGGAGACATGGTTGAGGGAGGGGCAAGACTGGCAGCTCAATATTCCGGGGTACAGAATCTTCAGGCGAGACAGAAGGGGGGTATAAGAGGAGGGGGTGTAGCAATATTAATTAAGGAGTCAATTACTGCAGTAAGGAGGGATGACATATTAGCAGGTTCCTCTAATGAGGCCATATGGGTGGAGCTTAAAAACAAGAAGGGGGCAAGCACTTTGCTGGGAGTGTACTATAGGCCTCCAAACAGTCAGGGGGAGATAGAGGAACAGATATGTAGGCAAATCTCAGAGAAATGTGCAAATAATAGGGTAATAATAATGGGGGATTTCAACTTCCCCAATATTAACTGGGATAGTCAGAGTGTGAAAGGCACAGAGGGTGTAGAATTCTTAAAGTGCATCCAGGAGAGCTTTTTGAGCCAGCATGTAGAAGGTCCTACAAGAGAGGGGGCGGTACTGGACCTAATTCTAGGGAATGTGGCCGGCCAAGTGGAAGAAGTGCTAGTAGGTGAGCACTTTGGTGGCAGTGACCATAATATGGTGAGATTTAAGGTGGTCATGGAAAAGGACAGGGATGGGCCGGAAATAAAGGTTCTAAATTGGGGGAAGGCCGATTTTAATAGGATAAGGCAGGATCTGGCCAAAATGGACTGGGATCAGCTACTTGTAGGAAAATCCGCATCGAAGCAATGGGAGGCTTTCAGAAGGGAGATTGAGATCATACAATGGCAACATGTTCCCGTAAAGGTCAAGGGTGGTTCCAAAAACCACAGGGAACCGTGGATGTCAGGGGATATACAAGAATGGATTAGAAAAAAAAGGAGGGCTTTTGGCAGATACAAAAGGCTAAAGACGGAGGAAGCCCTAGAGGAGTACAAAAAGTGCAGGGGGATACTTAAAAAAGAAATTAGGAGATCAAGGAGGGGCCATGAAATAACACTGGCGAGCAAAATAAAGGAAAATCCTAAGATGTTTTATAAGTATATTAAGGGTAAGAGGATAACTAGGGAAAAAATAGGGCCCATTAGGGACAAAAGTGGCAATCTGTGTGTGCAGCCGGAAGATGTAGGAGGGGTTCTAAATGAATTTTTTGCATCTGTTTTCACTATGGAGAGGGACGATGTAGACATAGAAATAGGGCGGGGGGACTGTGATATGCTGGAACACATTAACATCGAGAGGGAGGAGGTATTGGCTGTTTTAGCAGGCCTAAAAATGGATAAATCCCCAGGCCCGGACGAAATGTATCCCAGGCTGCTGTGTGAGGCAAAGGAAGAGATTGCGGGGGCTCTAACACACATATTCAGAACCTCTCTGGCCACAGGGGATGTGCCAGAGGACTGGAGAACCGCTAATGTAGTTCCATTATTCAAGAAGGGGAGTAGGGAAAAACCGGGGAACTACAGGCCAGTGAGCCTAACATCAGTGGTGGGAAAATTATTGGAAAAAATTCTGAGGGATAAAATTAGTCTCCACTTGGAGAGGCAAGGATTAATCAGGGATAGTCAACATGGCTTTGTCAAGGGAAGATCATGTCTGACTAATTTGATTGAATTTTTTGAGGGGGTGACTAGGTGTGTGGATGAAGGTAACGCAGTGGATGTGGTATACATGGATTTCAGGAAGGCCTTCGATAAAGTCCCGCACAGGAGACTGGTCAAGAAGGTAAGAGCCCATGGAATCCAGGGTGCCTTGGCACGTTGGATACAAAACTGGCTTAGTGGCAGAAGGCAGAGGGTGATGGTCGAAGGTTGTTTTTGTGACTGGAAGCCTGTGGCCAGTGGGGTGCCACAGGGATCGGTGCTGGGTCCCTTGCTGTTTGTGGTCTATATTAATGACTTGGATATGAATGTAAAAGGTATGATCAGTAAGTTCGCGGATGATACAAAAATTGGTAGGGTGGTAAATAGCGAGGAGGGTAGTCTCAGTCTGCAGGACGATATCGATGGGTTGGTCAGATGGGCGGAACAGTGGCAAATGGAATTTAACCCGGAAAAGTGCGAGGTGATGCACTTTGGGGGGACTAACAAGGCAAGGGAATACACAATGAATGGTAAGACCCTAGGCAAGACGGAGGGTCAGAGGGATCTGGGTGTGCAAGTACACAGATCCCTGAAGGCGGCAGAACAGGTGGATAAGGTGGTAAAAAAGGCATATGGGATACTTGCCTTCATTAGCCGAGGCATAGAATATAAGAGCAAGGAGGTTATGATGGAGCTGTATAAAACACTGGTTAGGCCACAGCTGGAATACTGTGTGCAGTTCTGGTCGCCACACTACAGGAAGGATGTGATAGCTTTGGAGAGGGTGCAGAGGAGATTCACCAGGATGCTACCAGGGCTGGAACGCTTCAGCTATGAAGAGAGACTGGGCAGATTGGGTTTGTTTTCCTTGGAGCAGAGGAGGCTGAGGGGGGACATGATTGAGGTGTACAAAATTATGAGGGGCATAGATAGGATGGATACTAAGGAGCTTTTTCCCTTAGTAGAAGGGTCAATAACTAGGGGGCATAGATTCAGGTAAAGGGCGGGAGGTTTAGAGGGGATTTGAGAAAGAACTTTTTCACCCAGAGGGTGGTTGGAGTCTGGAACTCACTGCCCGAAAGGGTTGTGGAGGCTGGAACCCTCACAACATTCAAGACGCATTTGGATGAGCACTTGAAATGCCATAGCATACAAGGCTACGGACCAAATGCTGGAATATGGGATTAGATTAGACAGGGCTTGATGGCCGGCGCGGACACGATGGGCCGAAGGGCCTCTATCCGTGCTGTATTACTCTATGACTCTATGAGTTTATGACACCTAGGTCAAAATGGCGTGGAGGCGGGAACCAGGCAGGGAGGGTCGCGACCCCCAGGTTTTGCGGTTTTAACCCCCCGCACGCCTAAAAGCCCGCCTCACGGCCCAATGAAAATCGAGGCCAACGTTTCAGGTCGATGACCTTTCGTCAGAACGGGAAAAAAGCAAGAAATGGAACAGATTTTTAAGCAAGTGTAGGGGCTGGGAAATGGGGGAGGGGATGAAAGAACAAAAGGGAAGGCCTGTGATAGGATAGAAAGCAGGAGAAGTTAAGAGAGATTAAGAGATATTCAAGGCAAAAGGAGATGGTAAGTGTAAAGTCTGTGGGTTGTTTAGTTAATTAATACACAGACTACCAGAGTAACTTAAAACAGGACTTTACTATTCGAAGGTCAGGGCGAATCTGCCAAATAAATCCTGACACAGCACTTATATACCGGTGTGGTCACTGTCGGTATTACAGTATACAGAAGCCAACAAAGTAGTGCCACACCTAAAATAGTTCTCTTAAATACAATGGTTTTCTTAAAGGTAGACGGATACATACACTACAGTAAGATGGGAGACCAGGTCAGACAATGCAATACATAAAGAATTAGAGCAGGAAGGAAGCAGAGATACTGCTGTTGGGAGAGATATGTATCTTTCTTTTCATTTTTGGAGTAATACTACAGGACATCAACTGCAGTAGAATACATTAGGGGTGATTCTGCAACCCTGGGAACCCAGCAGGGAAGCCAGCCATGCATGTCTGTTGGTCAGAGGTAGGGACACAAACCTGTAGCCCCGATTCTCTAACCCATGCTCCCTGTGAGTAAGGCTCCTCACTTGGAGGGCAAGATCACAGAATCATCCCTATTACATGTTACATGTTATAGTAACAGCCCTGTCGTTGTAAAATAATGTATCCTCTGACTCACTGTGAGCAATGCCAAAAGAAATCTGCTGGTGTGGCAGAACCACTGAATGACTCTGGCTAACTGTATATAATTCTCTTTAACGATGTTCTAACACCAGCCTAAGCCTGTACCATTGTGTTAGGCATTACTGTGTTTTGTATATAGAGTTTGCATGTACGGGGCATGGCCCCTTTAAGAGCGCGGGAAAACGCGGGCAAACGCGATGACGTCACGTTGCAAACCACGTGACTGCCCAGTCAGTCCTCGTGGCATCTCCGTTGAGTAAAGACCTGTTTCATTGTTCTCCTGTGTCGATCTCAGTTATTCGTAGGAATTCGTCAATTCCTACACTGGTATTTATCTAAATGAAACCTATTTAAATAAGAACATAAGAAATAGGAGCAGGAGTAGGCCATTTGGCCCTTCAAGCCTGCTCCGCTCATGGCTGACCTTCTACAGGTAGACTATCCTTTATCCGAAAACCTCGGGACCAGCCGAGTTTCGGATAAAGGAGAATTTCGGATTTCGGAAGGTGGGTCGGCGGGGGTCCGCGGGGGGGTCGGCGGGGGTCCGCGGGGGGGTCGGCGGGGGGTCGTGCGCTCGACTTACGCTGACGCTCAGCGTAAGTCAGTCGGGGTCGGCGGGGGTCGGGGCTGGCGGGGTCGGCGGTTGTCGGGGCCGGCGGGGTCCGCGGGGGGGTCGGCGGTTGTCGGGGCTGGCGGGGTCGGCGGTTGTCGGGGCCGGCGGGGTGCGCGAGGGGGTCGGCGGTTGTCGGGGCTGGCGGGGTCGGCGGTTGTCGGGGCCGGCGGGGTGCGCGGGGGGGTCGGCGGTTGTCGGGGCTGGCGTGGTCGGCAGTTGTCGGGGCCGGCGGGGTGCGCGGGGGGTCGGCGGTTGTCGGGGCTGGCTGGGTCGGCGGTTGTCGGGGCCGGCGGGGTGCGCGGGGGGGTCGGCGGTTGTCGGGGCTGGCGAGGTCGGCGGTTGTCGGGGCCGGCGGGGTCCGCGGGGGGGTCGGCGGTTGTCGGGGCTGGCGGGGTCGGCGGTTGTCGGGGCCGGCGGGGTGCGCGGGGGGGTCGGCGGTTGTCGGGGCTGGCGGGGTCGGCGGTTGTCGGGGCCGGCGGGGTGCGCGGGGGGGTCGACGGTTGTCGGGGCTGGCTGGGTCGGCGGTTGTCGGGGCCGGCGGGGTGCGCGGGGGGGTCGGCGGTTGTCGGGGCTGGCGAGGTCGGCGGTTGTCGGGGCCGGCGGGGTCCGCGGGGGGGTCGGCGGGGGGTCGTGCGCACGACTTACCCTTTATCCGAACTTCCGAAACCGGAACCCTCTAAAAACCGAAGGTTTTTTCGTTCGTACGCACGACTTACGCTGAACGAAAAAACCTTCGGTTTTTAGAGGGTTTCGGTTTTCGGAAGTCCGGATAAAGGGTAGTCTACCTGTACCTCATCTCCATTTTCCTGCACTATCCCCATATCTCTTGATTTCCTTAACATTCAAAAATCTATCGATCTCTGTCTTGAATATGCTCAACGACTGAGCCTCCACAGCCCTCTGGGGTAGAGAATTCCAAAGATTCACCACCCTCTGAGTGAAGAAATTTCTCCTCATCTCAGTCCTAAATGGCCAACCCCTTATTCTGAGACTGTGACCCTTGGTTCTAGACTCCCCAGCCAGGGGAAACATCCTCCCTGCATCTACCCTGTCAAGCCCTGTAAGAATTTTGTATGTTTCAATGAGGTCACCTCTCATTCTTCTAAACTCTAAAGAATATAGGCCTAGTCTACTCAATCTCTCCTCTTAGGACAATGCCCCCATCCCAGGAACCAGTCTGGTGAACCTTCGTTGCACTCCCTCTATGGCAAGTATATCCTTCCTTAGGTAAGGAGACCAAAACTGCACACAATACTCCAGGTGTGGTGTTATGAAACAAACTCGCTTGTAGTGGCATCTCCCAATACTTTCCACTCCTAGCTCTATTAACAGAAATACAGCTTCAGTGGGAGTAAATTTCCACAGAGGTTCCCTCGTTCATCTGCCTTCAGCTATGGTGGACAGGGAAGAGAGCCCTATAGAATTCCCCCCAATGTGTGCAAGTACATTGTTGAATGGTTAAATCATCCCTTTATGTACTTAGCAGTCTTGTAAGTAAGGTTTTTGAAACAAGTTGAGCCTGTCGCACAAGCATTCTCTTTCACCAACACCTGGTGGTGCTGAAGCAATATTCGAAACAAGACCAACTTGTGAAACAATGTTAGATTTTGCCGTGGTTCACTTTCTACAAATTGTATTGCTGGAAATTGTCTGTATGAGGGGGCTCTGGAGGCTAAATAAATAAAGTGGCATCATTTATTGTGGAGTAAAAGATAGGCAAGTGTGTAACAGCCCATGACCCATGCCCAGCATCTGTTAAATCGTTTCCTGTTCTTCAGCCTTTGACTTCCATTGACATTGCCTTCTAACTGTTAGGTTTTACTATGCAGTTTAACATCAACTGATAGAAAGAGGGAGATTGAAAAGAAATTAAAGTATGCGACTTTGTCAAGTGACGGGAAGGGATGACTTGCTGAAAAAGTAACACGTTGTATCAGACACGCAAGCAACATGGCATTGGAAGCAGGTCCTTCAAGATTATTGGCTTCACTGAGAAAAGTGCCACATCAGTCCTCGAGGGCTCCATTGGTATATCAGATTATTCAGTATCATTGGCAGTGGTTTGACAAGCTAAGTGTAACAGTGTGTCGAAGTGCATTCCCTTGGATTAATACCTTGGCATAGAATACACCTTAAATGAATTCTTACACAGATTAAAAAGTATACATTGTTTATAGGAGATACTGGATATAAATGAACCTACGGGAATTTAGGAAGGAGTGTTAAAAAAAACAGAATGAAAAGGTGCATGAAACAGCCTCAGCGGACTGAGGTACTTTGGAACTGAATTCAAAGTACGCCATTCAACCTGAAGCATATAACGATTTGGCCGCCGTTAGTGTTGCTGGAAAAAGGTAGGGCAACATTCGAGGCATAAAGTTTTATTGCAAATACCTGTGTGTAGTTTGCAGAACATGGTTATATAAATGGCAGTAAATGTGTGTAATGATATCAGCAAATAGAGATGGTATTTGCCTGTTCGATTATGATGCCTTAATAGCATGTTTGTATGTATTGATTGCTTGTGCCTGACCAGCAGAGGGCATGTGACCGAGAGAAGCAAGGCAGTTAGTTTGAGTTTCGGTTTCGTTCTAGATGCATCACAGCATCGTGTCTCCTGTAAAAGCTGTATAAAAGAGTTGAACAGACTTTAGATTAAAACTCATTCTCTTTCATAAATGTCTCGTCATTGAACCCACAAAGAAATCAATACAATGTGTAGAGAGTTTAATATCAAAAAAGCAGTGCGAGCGCACAAGTGGCTGATGGTGTCATTGCTGGGGCAATGCTTGAAATCACTCACAAAAAAAAACTGACACAGAAAATATTATTTTGATTAGGGTCAAGACCTCAGGAGGAAGCTCTAAGGGTAGTTGGCACTTTCAGAATGGCAGCAATGTCTGCTTCTACAGATGGACTGAAGAGCGCCCTAGCTTCAGGAATTCATTGGGACTATTCAACCTCCATTCATGCAGACCATTAACCCAACCAAGCCCATGGCCAGCACGGGATGCAGGTGTTGCTGCTTCTCATGACAGTGACAAGGCACCTGCATAGAAAGGAGCTTCCAGTCTGGGCCTGGTATGCACTGGACACACAAGCAACGTGGCATTGGAGGCAGGTCCTTCAAAGATATTGGCTTCACTGAGAAGAGTGCCACATCAGTCCTCGAGGGCTCCATTGGTACAGATCCAGCCACAAACCTCACAACCTACAACACTCTGATACTGAGGTAGCACCATGCAGGAGTAAGAGGTTAAGGATCGCGTATGAAAAGAGTTTGAGGCACAAGGGATAGTCGTGATGATGAGATATCAATGGTAATAGGTCACAATGAAAGGACAAGATGGTAATAAACATGTATGTTTCTGCTAATAAAGTGTGTTTGTGCATTTTCTCCAGGGAGGCCTCCTGTTATCCCTCTTGTAAGCTGTGTGATGTTTATAACTGCCCACTCCCACAGAGGATATTAGTAGTATTACAGATTAGCTGAAAGGTTGTGTGAAAGCAAGGCAAGGGATCATGAAGGGTTTTATTGTATCACACAGATGGAGGGTACTCTATTTATTGGTTTGTGATGATCTCCTGTCTGATGGCATGTGCTGCTGGAAGCAGGGTGTCTGGGTTGAACTCCCCCCTCTCCTGGGCTTCTTCATCATGAGCAGGGGATTCGTCTCCAGCACTTTCTTCCTCCTCACCACCTGTGTTTGGAGACCCAAATCCCTTTGTAATGTCCCTATCATGGAAGGTGCAATGAACATCCACAATTCTGTAAACCCTGCTGAACTACACTGCAGGGCTCCTCTTACCTGTTCAGGCATCAGAAATGGAACTTGAGAACTCCAAGGGTCCATTCCAAAATGATCCTGGCAAAGCCCAAAGCCTCATTTAACTGGTTTTCAGCCTCTATCCTTGGAGTCCAAAAAGGTGTCACCAGCCAAGGCTGAAGGGAGTGCCCCAGTGCCCTATCAGCCGCCTGGTCACATAACAGTGGTTGAGCAGTGCAGGAATCCTAGATTACCCAAGAATAACCGAATCATGGCTACTCTCAGGGTAGCATGCCATCAGCTGACCTAAGCTAATGTAGCTCCTGCCATGTTCAGAATGTGTATCAGCGTTCACTGTCAAGGGTCCTATATGAAGAATGGTTATTAGTGTGAGTTACCAAAGGCTGCAGTGACTGTAGAACCTTGCACCAGCGTGAGTCTTCATCAAGCTGGGCTCAGACTATCAAGTCATTCACCTCCATGGACTGATGGACCTTTCTCACTTTGCTGTATCCTGCCTTAATGCATTTTTCTCTCATATTGCTATCGATCATAGAGTCATAGAGTCAAAACGGCACAGAAGGAGGCCATTCGGCCCAACGAGTCTGTGCGCTCTCTGTAGAGCAATCCAGTCAGTCCCATTCCCCCGCTCTATCCCCGTAGCCCTGCAAGTTTATTTCCCTCAAGTGCCTATCCAGGCTCCCCTTGAAAACATTGAGTGTGTCCGCTTCCACCACTTCTGTCAGCAGCGAGTTCCAGGTCCTCACCACTTGCTGCGTAAAAAAGATTTTCCTCACGTCCCCCCTGTATCTCTTGCCCAAAACCTTAAATATGTGTCCCCTAGTCCTTGTACCATCAACTAGTGGGAACAGCCTTTCCCCGTCTAGCCTATCCAAACCCGTCATAATCTTGTACACCTCTATCAAATCAGCCCGCAACCTCCTTTGCTCTAATGAAAACAAATTCAGCTTCTCCAACCTGCCCTTGTAGCTAAGATCCCCCATCCCCGGAACCATTCTGGTAAATCTCCTCTGCACCCTCTCAAGTGCCTTCACATCCTTCCTAAAGTGTGGTGACCAGAACTGGACACAATACTCCAGTTGTGGCCTAACCAGCGCTTTATAAAGGTTCAGCATAACTTCTCTACTTTTGTACTCAATACCTCTATTTATGAAGCCCAAGATCCCATATGCTTTCCTAACCACTCTCTCAATATGCCCTACCACCTTCAGGGACCTATGCACATTAACTCCCAGGTCCCTCTGTCCCTGCACACTCTTTAAAACTGTGGCATTAAGTGTATATTGTCTCTCCCTGTTCCTTCTGCTAAAATGCATCACCTCATGCTTCTCTGTATTAAATTCCATCTGCCACTTATCTGCCCATTCTGCTAGCCTTTCTATGTCCTGTTGCAGTTGATTGGTATCATCATCACTGTTTGCCACACACCCAAGTTTGGTGTCATTGGCAAATGTAGAAATTCTACGCTGTATTCCAATATCCAGATCATTTATATATATCAAAAAAAGCAGTGGCCCCAGCACTGACCCTTGGGGAACACCACTGTCTACCATCCTCCAGTCTGAAAAACAGCCATTTACCACAACTCGCTGTTTTCTGTCCTTAAGCCAATTCCTTATCCAAGCTGCCACTGACCCACCTATTCCATGAGCCTCAATTTTGTTAACCAGCCTTCTATGTGGTACTTTGTCAAACACCTTCCGAAAATCCATGTAGACAACATCCATTGCATTCCCTTCATCAATCCTCTCTGTTACATCATCAAAAAAATCAATTAGATTAGTCAAACACGATCTGCCTTTTACAAATCCATGTTGGCTCTCCTTAATTAGCTTAAATCTCTCCAAGTGCCCGTTAATATTTTCCTTGATTATTGTTTCTAAAACTTTACCCACCACTGATGTTAAACTGACCGGCCTGTAGTTACTGGGATTA
Organism: Somniosus microcephalus; assembly: GCF_052327205.1. Classification (NCBI taxonomy): domain Eukaryota; kingdom Metazoa; phylum Chordata; class Chondrichthyes; order Squaliformes; family Somniosidae; genus Somniosus; species Somniosus microcephalus. The sequence goes on from NC_141003.1 coordinate 51,895,744, forward strand.
TCCTTACTCCCTTTCTTGAACAATTGTGTCACATTTGCCACTTTCCAATCCTCAGGTACCTCCCCCACATCTAGGGAAGATTGGAAAATTATGACAAGCGCTTCCACTATCTCCTCCCCCAATTCCCTTAGCAACCTGGGATGCAAGCCATCTGGACCAGGCGACTTATCCACTCTAAGCATACCCAATCTTTCTAATACATCCTGTCTATCAATTTTCACCCCTTTCATTGCTTCTACGTTTTCCACTTCTACTGATATTTTGTCAGCATCCACCTCCTTAGTAAACACCGATACAAAGTATTCATTGAGTATTCTAGCCTTGCCCTATGCCTCTAAGCATATATCACCATCTTTGTCCCTAATAGGCCCCACCCCACCTCTTACAATCCGCTTACTGTTTACATGCCGGTAGAAGAATTTTGGGTTCCCTGTTATGTGAACCGCCATTCTACTCTTATATTCTCTCTTTGCCAATCTTGTTTTCATCTTCACTTCCCCTCTCAACTTATTGTATTTTGTCTGGTTCTCCCTTGAAGAATTCACCTGACATTCATCATACACCCTCTTTTTTTGCTTCATCATCTTCTCTATCTCCCTCGTCATCCAAGGAGCCCTTGCTTTGGTTCCATAGCCCATCCCTCTTGTTGGAATGTACCTAGCCTGTACTTGGAACATCTCCTCCTTAAAGATCTCCAATTGTTCCGTTACAGTTTTTCCTGTCAGCCTTTGGTTCCATTTTACTCTGGCTAGATCCTTTCGCATCCCATTGAAGTTAGCTCTATTCCAGTTGAGAAGTTGCACTTGAGATTATTCCTTGCTCCTCTCCATTGCTAATCTAAATCTTATGACATGATGATCACTCGTACCCAAGTGTTCTCCCACAGACACTTGGTCGACCTGGCCCACCTCATTCCCCAGCACCAGATCCAGCAATGCCTCATTCCTAGTTGGGCCAAGAACATACTGGTCAAGGAAATTCTCCTGAACACATTTCAGAAATTCCTCCCACTCCTTTCCCTTTACCCTAGCATTATCCCAATTGATATTTGGGTAATTAAAGTCCCCCAATATCACCACTCTATAGCTCTTGTATATCTTTGCAATTTCCCTGCAGATTTGCCCCTCTACCTCCCTCCCACTATTTGGAGGCCTGTGGAATACCCCCAATAGTAGGATCATACCCTTTTTGCTTCTCAACTCTAACCAAATGGATTCTGTCTTTGTCCCCTCAAGAACATCCTCCCTTTCCAACATTACAATGTCTTCCTTAATCAGCACTGCCACCCCACCTCCCTTTTTTCCTTCCCTATCTTTTCTGAACACCTTGTACCCTTGAATATTAAGTACCCAGTCCTCACCGTTTTTAAGCCACGTTTCCATTATTGCCACATCATATTGCCACACGGCGAATTGTGCTTGTAGCTTACCAACCTTATTCACCACACCACCATAGAAATAGAGCGGGGGGACTGTGATATGCTCGAACATATTAACATCGAGAGGGAGGAGGTATTGGCGGTTTTAGCAGGCCTAAAAATGGATAAATCCCCAGGCCCGGATGAAATGTATCCCAGGCTGCTGTGTGAGGCAAAGGAAGAGATTGCGGGGGCTCTAACACATATATTCAGGACCTCTCTGGCCACAGGGGATGTGCCAGAGGACTGGAGAACCGCTAATGTAGTACCATTATTCAAGAAGGGAAGTAGGGAAAAACCAGGGAACTACAGGCCAGTGAGCCTAACATCAGTGGTAGGAAAATTATTGGAAAAAATTCTGAGAGACAAAATTAGTCTCCACTTGGAGAGATAAGGATTAATCAGGGATAGTCAGCATGGCTTTGTCAAGGGAAGATCATGTCTGACTAATTTGATTGAATTTTTTGAGGGGGTGACCAGGTGTGTGGATGAGGGTAACGCAGTGGATGTGGTATACATGGATTTCAGTAAGGCCTTCGATAAAGTCCTGCACAGAAGACTGGTCAAGAAGGTAAGAGCCCATGGAATCCAGGGTGCCTTGGCACATTGGATACAAAACTGGCTTAGTGGCAGAAGGCAGAGGGTGATGGTCGAAGGTTGTTTTTGTGACTGGAAGCCTGTGGCCAGTGGGGTGCCACAGGGATCGGTGCTGGGTCCCTTGCTGTTTATGGTCTACATTAATGACTTGGATATGAATGTAAAAGGTATGATCAGTAAGTTCGCGGATGATACAAAAATTGGTAGGGTGGTAAATAGCGAGGAGGGTAGCCTCAGTCTGCAGGACGATATAGATGGGTTGGTCAGATGGGCGGAACAGTGGCAAATGGAATTTAACCTGGAAAAGTGCGAGGTGATGCACTTTGGGGGGACTAACAAGGCAAGGGAATACACAATGAATGGTAAGACCCTAGGCAAGACGGAGGTGCAGAGGGATCTGGGTGTGCAAGTACACAGATCCCTGAAGGCGGCGGAACAGGTGGATAAGGTGGTAAAAAAGGCATATGGGATACTTGCCTTCATTAGCCGAGGCATAGAATATAAGAGCAAGGAGGTTATGATGGAGCTGTATAAAACACTGGTTAGGCCACAGCTGGAATACTGTGTGCAGTTCTGGTCGCCACACTACAGGAAGGATGTGATCACTTTGGAAAGGGTGCAGAGGAGATTCACCAGGATGTTACCAGGGCTGGAGCGCTTCAGCTATGAAGAAAGACTGGGCAGATTGGGTTTGTTTTCCTTGGAGCAGAGGAGGCTGAGGGGGGACATGATTGAGGTGTACAAAATTATGAGGGGCATAGATAGGATGGATACTGAGGAGCTTTTTCCCTTAGTAGAAGGGTCAATAACTAGGGGGCATAGATTCAAGGTAAAGGGCGGGAGGTTTAGAGGGGATTTGAGAAAGAACCTTTTCACCCAGAGGGTGGTTGGAGTCTGGAACTCACTGCCTGAAAGGGTTGTGGAGGCAGGAACCCTCACAACTTTGAAGAAGCATTTGGATGAGCACTTGAAATGCCATAACATACAAGGCTACGGACCAAATGCTGGAATATGGGATTAGATTAGACAGGGCTTGATGGCCGGCACGGACACGATGGGCCGAAGGGCCTCTATCCGTGCTGTATAACTCTATGACTCTATGACTTGGTGCGTTTATGTACATGCATTCTAAACCCATTTTTGAATTTTTCGTAGTCTTTCTTAGTCTGCTCCTATCTAATATGGTACTACACCGCCTCTAGTACTACTTTCTTAACTAGTACTATCCAACACACTCACCCTTTTATGCACCTTATTCCTCTTTTCTACTCCTATATGCTGGTGCCCAACCCCCTGCCAAGCTAGTTTAAACCTTCCCCAACAGCACTAGCAAACCTCCCCGCGAGAATATTGGTCCCGGCTCTGTTGAGGTGTAACCCGCCTAGCTTGTATAGGTCCCACCTTCCCCAGAAATGGCCCCAAAGCCCTCCCACCTACACCATCTCTTTAGCCGTGCATTCATCTGTTCTATCCTCCTATTCATGTACTCCCTAGCACGTGGCACCGGGAGTAATCAGTGCAATATGCTGTTGCTGCTTTTACTGGCATCAAGTTTATGTCCAAGTTTATATTTCAGTTGACATAATAACTGGAGTATGGTAGCATAGTGGTTATGTTACTGGACTAGTAATCCAGAGGCCTGGATTAATGATCTGTAGACATGAGTTCATAGCAGCTGGGAAATTTAAATTCAGTTAATTAAATAAATCTGGAACAAAAATGGGTTTTTACAACAATTCAGTAATGGTGACCATGAAACTATCGGATTGTCGTAAAAACCCAACTGGTTCACTAATGTCCTTCAGGGAAGGAAATCTGCCGTCCTTACCTTATATGTGATTCCAGACCCACAGCAGCAATGTGGTTGACTCTTAACTGCCCTCTGAAATGACCTAGCAAGCCACTCAGTTGTTTCAAGAAGGTTGCTCACCACCACCTTCTCGAGGGCAATTAGGGATGGGCAATAAATGCTGGCATTGCCAGCGACGCCCACATCCTGTGATTGAATAAAAACAAGTCACCTGTCTCTTTCTCTGCAAAGTGCAAGGGTGTTGTTTTACTGGGTGTATCGGTTTGAGATTGGTAGAGCCCAAGCAGCCTCAAACTACACTGCCAGCCCCTGTCTCACATCACTCTCTGGCCAGGGAGAATGGAATTGTACATGTGGGTGCATACACAAACCTGCTCGCACCAAAATCTGCAAACTGGTGCACTTGTAATGCTCACCGCTGTCCCATAGGCTCCACTAATGTTAAAAGGATTTAAAATTTCTTTTTTTTTAAAGCTCTCAGATAGTGATTGGAAACTTTGGAAACTTTGGTTTCAAATGGCCTACATAAATGTTGCAACCATTTAAGCATTATTAGGCTTCTTCCTTGAGGTATGGCTTCATGTCTCTTGCCTAAGTTCCCTTCAGGCGACTCACACCTGAATTGCATTACAGTTTGCATTGAGGCAAAGACAAAACTGCAAAACTGTGCAGTGCCAGTGCCGAGATCACTATTTCCTGTTCTGTCCACAGAAACACAGGAGTCTCTACCTCATCAGATGCCAGCGACCACAGCTGATGCAATGGCTTATCTCAAAATACTTTTTTGATTCTGTTCTGTACTCCAGAATAACTAGTTTCAGCGAGCGTTTCTCTCCATAGCATTGCTCCATTTAAGCAAAAATCAGGACTATTAAACTCACTTTTGTTCATAATTTTGTACATCATTGTGCTTGAAATCAATTCAAAATGAGGAACCATAACTTGTGTGAAAAGAATATGTTGCGATCAGGCTAATTAATTTACCATAACGGTTTGATACACTGTGGAGTACATACCACTATGGATCTTCCTGCTAATGTAACTTGCTCAGAGAATGTATTGTAAACCACATGACGCACTTACATCTCTTGCAGGCACCATGCCAGGAACCAAAAAATCTTTTTATTTCTAGAACACATTTCCGCGTGAGGCTGGACAATAAACCAAATTAAGCCAAAAGAAGACATCTACCGCCCAACTCAAAAACAAAATTCAAAGTAGACAATGGTGGAAATATGCAACAGGCTCAACAGCATCTGAAAGGAGAAAAGTTTAATATTTTGGGTGTAGATCCTTTCTTCTGTTCTGTATTTCGACCATTTTCTGTTTCTAATTCAGAATTCCAACATTGGCTGTTTTTTAAAAATTTGGTCCAAATCAAAGCTTAGCAACTCCACCTGGGGAAGGTGAAGAGTTTGTTTTACAACCTTCCAGTTGTACACCAGGACATACTCCTCCCTACTTTTACACAATCAGAAAAGGTAACTTTCAGCATGCCCTCTCCGAGCTCAGCTTGTCCATGAGACCCACCTCCAGCT